>NC_090944.1:115551737-115684237 GCF_040807025.1 Struthio camelus
AGGCCACAGGTTACAGTCTTTTAAATCTGCCAACCTACGTAATCCTATTACCCCTACTAGCTTCAATAGTATGGGTTAAGAAAGACCAGTTGATTAAACTGCTTTAAATGAACCACCTTCTTTTGTCTAATAGATGCCAGTAGCGGCTCAAAAGCACACTAGACATAAGCAGTAATGAATGTCTGCAGCCAGAACAGGGTAAATGTCCATGCCTTAAATGTTCTGGGGGCTTCACTAACCACAGAGGAAGTGCACGCTCCCAACGAGGTTAGACGTCTGAAGTCAGACATTGCAGAAGATCGAATTCTTTGAGTGTTTCACACAGCAAAGAGGACCTGTGGAATGGGTGAAAACTGGATCCTACACAATAAGAAACCCAAGAAAAAGATTTGCCAAGCATTTCCAAACAGGAAGCTAATTTCTTCATTAGAAAAATTACATATTGATGCAGGCGCTCTGGTCTAGTCTACCTACTTTGTTTGCAGCATAAGCTGACTCTAGGTCCTTAACTGGCAACTAAAGTTATTAGAGCAGCCTAAAGACTGCTCTCACCTATGCCCATCAGCACAGAGTTCCAAAGATTCACTTTTGCTGCTCCTCAGCCACATGATACACCTCTCTGTGATACCTGTAACTCCTGGAAAACGAGAGGAGTTACACTCTGATCTGGTGTTAAACATAGCCACTGAAAAACAATGTACTAACTGGAATAAGCCTTGGATCAGGCCTAAAATTGAATAAAAAAATAGGATTATCCTTTATACCAAGGAAAACCTACTTCTGATTTTTTCTTTTGGAAGAGAAGTATTATTTCAGAGAACAAACCAACACAGAGAAATTCAATTAGAACTGAGAGTATTTTTGAAGGATCAGTGAAAAGAGTAAAAGCAATATGTAAGATTGTGAAAGAAGTACAGCATACTGTTCTCTACTGTTTTTTATTTGTTTAAGAAATACTGGCATGAAAACACATGATAACATCTAAGGATTGGACAAATCAAGGAAAATTGTCACGAGATGTGGAACCTGTCAGCTGTAGATTACTCATAAAAATCTACTTCACTTGCCTATTTGAGTCAAGTAGACATAAACCACATAGCCTGTGTGATTAGGCATGGACAGACATAATACTATCAGTGTTTCTACTTCTGGTCCAAAAATTTATTGAAGGACAAAGTTATTTGAACTCCCTATTACACACTGAACTCGGGAGAAAATATTGAAGAGAAAACCTAATGAAATAAACTCATTTGCTGTAACCGTCAGTAATTTCGATCACCAGTCACGTAACAACACATTAAGACCTCACAGACTCCAAACAAAACTTTCCCTGCTATTGTGTATCCTAATTCACAAGGATTTTTTAACTCTTGGCAGAGTTCCACCAGAGTCTGAAGTTATGTCCCTGGGGCTGCCTAAAAGCATCCAGGGAGATACAGAAGTAGCCCTGGTTACAGCACCGACGGTATAAATAGAAGTGGTTGGAGCTGGAGCCTCTGTCTCTCTCTCACCACTCTCATCCTCTCTCTGCTCATTCGGTTCTATTACCACAGTGCTTCAAAATCATTGAAGTCGTGCGACAACCCATTTCATCCTTTCGGCTCTAATTAGGCAAGTCTAAATGTCTGTCTAGATAGGCGGGGCTTACTGAAGCACTTCATCAGTTTCTGGAGGGGCATCATAGTGCCAATCCAAACGCTTATTTAAACAGAGCTGCGGTGCCAAATCCAGCATATTCTGCAGCAGCATGGAAACAACAGAATCTGTGAGACACAGATTGCCTAGTACATGTTTTTTAGCAGCCTCCAACATGAAGGGGCACTTGTCCTGTATTCATCCCATGTAAGTTAAACAGGTCCAGAGAGTAGAACACAGAAAGCATTCTTTATTATTGGGCTTTCCTGGCAAATAAAACAACTACAAGAATTCCAGGACAAGCCTTTCCTGGAACCATGCTAACAAGGCTTTGAATCTTAAAAATCGCATTTAAATCAAATGATTCATTTGTAAACCCATCACATACAGCACACATGTGGTAGGTGTGGGTCATTTCATTGGAACTGGAAAGCAAATGTCTCTATACATGAGAGGTCACCGGTTGTTGTAAGTGAAAATCTTTTCACTGTTAGGCATAATTAAAATACTCTAACAGTGGTTTCAGTAATTTAAACATTGCAGTATTGTTGTAATATTTTTCTAGGCTTCAAGAGTTCACAATTGTTTGGTCCAATCAAATCTGGGAACACTGGAGAAGTTATCACCCATCAAGGTAATTACTTTCAAGTTGAAATAATTACTCCATCAATGTTAATGGTCTTTCAACTTCAATAAAGCACTCACCTGCCGATAATCACGGCTAACCTCTTGCTCTCATGCAATTCCCTCTCTATTTAGTGGGTTATATTACAGCCGTTAGAGTGGTCACTTGTCCTGAACAGCTGCTGAATTTCACTTTGATCGGCTGTGAACCATAAAAAAATTAGTCATCTGTGCATGATTTCCCCCTAACCCAAAAGCCCTTGCAGAGCGAAGGATATGATCTTTTGGCTGTAATAGGGCACTTCATGTAGCAGCCATCTTGTTTCTTATTGTGGCTACTTTCCACTTGTTAGGAGCAGCACAGTAGCCTAATTAACTTTTGCCCTCCACTGCCGTTTACAGCTTTCATTCTTTGCTAAGCAGCACATCTTCTGAATTTATAGCATGTGCCAGAATTATACCACCTACTCTCATCTTGTTTTCTCACAGTGCAGCCCATTTTCCAAATATCTGAAATCAGTATGAATAAAAAAAGTTTTGCCAGTCCCTCTCTTTGGTATATTTTTCCTACTCTTGCGGCTATGGTGCACATTCCTTCTCCTACATGAAAGAAGTCGTGTATACTCCTGCGTACTGCATTACTGGATAATTTTATGCGCTTGGAAGTTAATAACTATCTGGTATGTCATATCTAATGGTGACAAATGTTCACTGCTCTATCTGAGAAAACAGAGCTGAAGTATCACAGGCAGATCTATTAAGTATTTCTATATGTGATGAATAGAAAAGAACTACCTGTGGGTGTTAGATTCCAGAGATCTGTCAAATTCTGTTTAGGAGGCTTGCATGATTGATGTATGGCAGCACTGGCCAGTTGAGATTATTTCCGGCATAATACATTTTATATGATGCTTTACGGTAATTGGCATTATTTATTATTTTTGTTCTGGTTATTCCCTCAATATACAAATTACTATCTGGTTATAAAAACATAATCACACAAGCTAAAGGCTTATTTTCCTTGCAAATCTTCTATTTTTAGTGCTACTCTGCAATATGCCTACAGAGTTCTCCATCACGGATGCAGCATCTGCCAAGAGGAGTTTGGCCAGTGTAGTTATACCAACAACTTCCCAAATTATGTAAGGTAAGCCAACATATGTTCTCCACTGTTAGCACAGCCACATTTAAACCAAGGACTTTGCTGGTGCAGTGACACCAGCTAAGCGATGTGTTAATTTTTTATGACCTGAGCTGACACAGCTATGCCAAGAAAGCCCTGTAGGACAACTTTGGCCTGAGGGCCTGATACTGCAAAACACAATGTGAGTAGACCTGCACTTCTAGGTAAGCAGAGGTGTAAAATTCCCATGAACAAGGCCTATAATACTTACATCTGTCTCTTATTACCTCCTTTAACAAGCACATTGTACTTCTAGTAACACTGCTCAGGAGAGTTTAAGACATAATACTAATGGGAGACACTGCTGCATACAGGCAGAGCTTTCCTTTATAACTCTCACCTCTGGGTGCTTTTCTCCTCTCTTCCTCTTGTCCTTCTCCACGCACTTTCTAACTGCCCCATATTCTTACATTTATTGCTTATCTTCTTGGCTTGCTTGACTTTTGCTCATGATAGACAACCAAACACTGGATACAATGGGCATGGGAGAAACAGCAGTACACATCCACAAAATGTCTACTATGGAAAAGTCAAAATTTACCAGTACTTTACTGCACAGCCACATTTGACACACAACAGTTAAACAGCTCTGATATTTTGACGCCCTTAGGAGGTACTGACTTTATAATGATATCGGCTCTGGGGCCTGTGTTCACAAGCTTAAGTCCTACGTTCACAAGCATGAAAAGTTTACTTTGACAATCCAGTCACTTTTTGTATATTTGTATAAATGAGAAGTTACTGTCAACCCACTCCCATACAATCACATCTTTCATACTAGTGCTGTTGAGAGGACACTGAACATCATTCCTGCTTTAGAGGGTCAAAATGAACTGGAAATACATTGTGGAAGAAGCTTGTACTGCTGTAACCAGTCTTGACTTGATCTTATTCTGCCAAAAAAACAGAATGCCAGTTTAACTTTGCTGTCACCTAACCTCTATCACTATACTCCTGGCCAAACAAGCTAGAGAGGTGGGTGATGCTGCTTTTTAACCGCAGAGCATCAAAAAGGCCCACATGTACGCTACCTGCTGCTAGCAGTGCAGGAAGAGTCTTCTTTCACTCAAGTGCAGGAGGTTTTGCTTTCGGAACACAGTTTCGATTTTTATCTCCACAAGCATCACAAAATTTCAGTTTGACTCAGTTCAATTTTACTGATAACCTTAAGGTCATAGACGGTCATAACTGTGACCCATTAATTCAAATAGAGATTAATATACTGTAACTGGAGAGTAAATAGCTACACATCGGGAAGGCAGAGTGGATGAGTCTGTCAAAGGGTTTGAAAACCCACAAGATGCTTCTCAGTTGGCTTTGGAAGTGGATAGAAAAGAAATTGCCAAATTAGAACAGCCTGCAGAGACATTAGGAAGACCTTAATTTGTATCCTGCAGTGCCACAAGGATTGTAGTTCAACTTCAGATTTCGGTCAAGCTTTATGCCCTATGTCAGGTAAGCAGGGTGCAAGTAAGAAGAACAAGGGTGAGATCGACTACTGTGATTTTAGTAGTGCTTTTTTTTTTTTCCTGGAATATTCTTACGGGATACGAATGGAGACTCACAGATTAAATAAAGGACCGAACTCATTGCTCGCTTAATACTTTAAGTCTGGCTTGTAACATGGAAGCTTGTATGAGAGAATGACTAATGGTGTATCCCACAAGGGAGCTCCAATAGAAATGCTTTAGGAGATTAAATGATTTAGCCTAGTACCCCTGAAAGCTATATTTTAAAGGGCCAGAAGTTTAATCATTGGAATGCTAGTTCTTTCAGTAAAATTACATTTTAATTAAAGTGTCTTATTCACAAAGCTACAGTTAAGGGTATATCAGCAATTTCATGATAAAATTCTATTTCAAAGGAGCTATAACTTTGCAAGTTGGTGTCCAGGTTTTTGCCTCTTAGGATAACTGACCGGACTTCCTAAAGATATCTTTGATAACAGGACTCTGTGCACTTTATGTCAATATCTTTGATTCAAAGCTTTAGCCGTTCTGCTGTATTCGGAACAGAAGAGGTATGATTCTGATCTCAACTCCCCGGTATAAATCAGCAACAACTCTACCGAGTTAACCTAGTTGCAAAGGCTTAAAGTGAGTGCAGCTGTTGCAAGAGCTGCACAGAAGGATTTCTCCCCAAAGGGTAGTATAAAATATAAAAATAAAGAAGGATAGCAAAAAATAATAATCAATAAATGTTCATGACAAAGGACAGTAGAAAAAAAAACATGCAAGTCAGTTTCATTGCAACATTAGTAAAACAGCTATACATATGCTGCCAGAATGTCATTTTGAGTCAGGATAGTGTTTGGGGAAAATAAAGCATTTTGGAGCCAGGAAAATACTAATTCAGTAAATAATAGCTTGTTAATTTAAAAGGCTTTTAACTGATGCTGTTAAAGAAACACACTGTGGCAACATTATTTAAAAGGCCATTTTGGTAGGTTTTATTGCCCACAGTACAACCATCTTGGACGTTTTCTGTTGTTGTTGGCATGCTTAGAAGACATTGCAATGCATGACTGGCCAGGTCAGCTCTGATGCTCGGCAACACATTGCATTCTGCTTAAGCAGAATATTAGGAAAAGCTCTGTCATTTCTCTGGTTTTGAAATTTTAGGCATCCCATCACATTTATGATTGTGTTTTTTTTTTTTTTTTTTTTTGCTTAAAGGAAGTTACGGGAGTTAAGTATCAAAATCCTATTGAAGTTCAATGACCTTGAAAATCCCAATGTACCTACCACAGTGCTTAAAGCAGACATAGCTATTTCGGAAGCCAAAGGTATACATTCCTGTCACTGAATTCAGGACTTGTTTTCTTTTTTCTGTTCTATTTAGGCTTCCAGAAAACTAGACACAAAACTGCTTTTGAACAACATGATCACAAGAATGCACTGGATGAGCTGGAGATGTATCCCACTTCTTTATGTCAAGAGTTGTCTAAGAAAGTTACTTAAAGGTTATTATTGGGTTTTCTACAGTGTGTTCTTTAGGATCCTAAATCCAACCATACCATACTTTTAACTATTTGAATGTCAAACAGATACTAAATAATTGGGGTGAATAAAAATTTGGGGGACTTGGAGTGTTATTCAATACAAACATGCTCTATGTGAATACCATTTCGGCAAAATTCTAGGTTTCTGAAGTTAAGCTGGCATTTCTAAAGAAACCCAAGCTTATTACAACTGCTTAAACATTTTCTTGAAAAATATTTTTAGGAAACTGTCATGTACATCAGCTATCTTAACATAAAATCATCCAGTTCAACTGTCTATATGCTATCTTTCTATAGAAAGGCTAAAATGTAATTTATAGGTGGGATGAATAGTGATAATTGCACACACCAGAACCACTTCTGTTATTGACTTATATAATGTTGTTGGTCAGTTCACAAAACAACCTGCCCTTTCCTGAGTCTATCCATCCCTATACTAGATAGAAAAGTAGTATTTACAGACGTCACAGTACCATATACGCTGATGTTTGGGAAGTCCCCTAAAAGGAAAGACATGTTAGGAGTGCAAAGTAACATTCTAATGGAAATAAATGTAATACAAGTGAAGGTAGATGTGCCTTTGCTAGATGAGTTGTGAGGGGAATCTTCATAAATGTCTATACGTGCAAATGCTTTGCATATATGAACTATTTAATTGCTAATGAATTCATTCACTTTGCGATTCCAACTGAATTACAAAACTTGCATTGCATACAGCAAGGACTGATTTTGCTGTGCTTCACTAAGATCCTGTGAAATTACTATAACTATCAGACAAAAAACTTAGGATAGTATTTTCAGAGCAAGGCTGATAAAGTTAGATGCATGTATCTAATTCCTCCAGACATGACCCATCCTCAGCTTTTCAGCAATCTCCTTGCATCTATCAGGGATTAGATATTAATGTCAAATATTTCAGTCCTGACTGGGCCAAACCCTAAATTTAAACCAAAATATCCTACTGGCAATTGTGAAATATCACTTTTCCAATCATTGTTCCAATCATTGAGATTTTAAAATACCATGAGAGGTCGTAAAAACAATGAAAAGCTGTTTTTTTCCCCCAGTTCTTACCATCACGGTTAATGCTGTCACAGGTGGGATGCTAAATGTTGGATCACTGCGTTTTTCTTGATAGACTACTCGATATAGAGAAATAACACCATTGGGAGATGCAGGCTGGGTCCAGTTCAACCATACTGAGTATGCACTTGTTGCTTGGGCCCAAGGGGCTCCCATGCCCCAGGGAGGTGCCTCCAGAGTTTGGGTTGAAGCCCACAGGCTGTCCACTGATCCCACGGCGTTCTGCGCTCTGACACGATACTCGTAGAGAGTAAAAGGCTTTAGTGCATTGGACGCATCAATAAATTCCAAAGCTCCTTCAGACCAGATGAATAAAAGCAGCTCTCCTTGACTACTACCTACAGGACGTCTGAAATTAAACAAAGGCAATTTATATAATTGAAAATAACTTTAACAGTCCCACTATTGTGGGACTTCTATACATCACACACACAGTGAACTGCCTGCTTAACTTTGTGTCTTAAAAGCATTTCTATGAACCTATGGCAGGTACTGAGTGGTGAAGAACAGATTTTTTTTAAGGCAAGTATTTAATCACTGCTCTCCTTTATCTGGAGGAGTACTATGAAACACTTCAAGCAAGTGTGCAATCACAGTTCATAATAACAGAGTAGTAATACAATGGTATATTGTCCTTTTAGGATGTAACACACCAGAAATGAGATTTTTCAAAATTTAAGACATGAAGTCTTAATGCATATTTAGCTGCTAAAATAAATACCTGATTTGCAATATGAGTGCAAATTTTCAACACTGCTGAAAATCAAGCTACTTATGTACATACTCACGTCAGGATCCCTCATTTACGGATATCTTAACCCAATTTATCAGAGAAAATGTTGCCTAATGCACAAGGGTTAAATATTCAGACATGCCCTCAAAACCAAAGCCACACACTTTCCTTTTATTCTGGTTTGCTCACAATAAACACCTCATTTGTTCTTGTGAATGAAATAAGTAATCCCATGTGCATAAACTTAGCAGAATTTGCAGCTCGACCACAAAAACTCATGAAACATATCACAAGGAGTGTTTTCTAGAGTAAACTATGCTTTTTTTCCAAGGCTGTTTCTGTTTCAAAAATGTAAACTGCAGATATATGAAGACAATTCACTGTGTACTTTTTGGACATATGGGCTTATATATATGTGTGTGTGTGTGTGCGCGCACGCGTGCGTATTTACATATACACATATACACATAAACACTGTATATATATATATATGAAAACATTCATATACATGTAAACCTGAGTGTATGTGTATGTGTGTGTGTGTATATATATATATATATACACACATACACATAAAATGCATACGCATATAAAAATGTATAGCATCCATTCCATTACAGATAGGGTTTTTTTTGTGTGGAACCTGGAAATATTCTGCATATCAGAGATTACAAAAGATTTTCATCCCCTTTCTAATGTGGCCCCTTCTAATACATAATTTACAACAGATGTAAAAAGGAAGCATTCATCTTCAAAACAGTTACCAAATCAATTCTTTCACTTGGCATAAAAATGTTTGTGTGAAATTAAGTTGGTTACATTTAAGCACTGTGATAAATCTCAATGACAGTTGTGCTGTACTGCACACGGATTTAAGTATTTTCCCTACTTTTTACAGGAACCTTGGCCTTCGCAATAAGTAAAAGCACTTTCACCCTCCATGCCAACAACAAAAAACAAATTACATTATCTGCCACTTTCATTGCGAGTAGGGCAAATTTGCAGAAGTCAAATTGGTTTGTCTGACTACCAGGTGTCATCATTACTATACACACACAGAAGCTGAAGAACATTTCTTTGGCAAGAGAAAAATCTGTATTTCACAGAATTCTATCGGTTTTTATTTTATAAGATCAAGACCTCAGGAACTCGTTTAAAAACTTTAAACGCAACAATTTTTTTTAAAACTGATAACCTTAGCTGCTTTCTAATAATATATACCCTGGTATTTACATGGAAATATGAAAAACATAATATATGGATGTGCGTACGAGATGTTTGTGTATCCTTTTTGCATACACATATATAAGGCACGCATAAACATATTGTTTTCTTACATGAAGCTGAAGATCTTTTGATATACTCTGGTATAAACAAGCTAGACAGACACCGAATATTTTAAAGGGTTAAAGCACGATTTTTAAAAAAGCAGAGTTTTGAGGTCCAACATCTCTAGTGTAGCGTAACAGGTATATTATAAGGTGTGTTGATACTGAGAATTGGTTGGCAGAACTGGGTGAAGCATGGTAGGTAGAACCGGTAGGAAAGATTCCTAGCAATTCTCTCTCCTGCTACAAAGTGAAATAGATGTCTGGAAATAGTGGGGGTGAAAGATCTGCTATTGACCCCACAGCTCCATCAAGTATTTTTAATACACTCTCCCATGCTTAATTGCAAAGCCTTATGCAGAACTCCCCCTTAGATGTTGTTCACTGACTTAATGTGAGACACAACATTCCAAAAGGTGAACCACTGCTATGCTTTTCTTCTGCACCAGAAATACAGTTTTCTCCCTACGTACTTAAAAGTATGTCTAAAAATGTTTGAAGATAAGTGAAAGGAGAGGACATCATTAACAAATAAAGTGCAATAAAGTCACATTTAGTATCTGTCTTGTCTCACCAAGCGTTATGGCAATTACATGAATATATAAATATATGTTTTATAACATTTTAAAAATTCTGCGATAAACAGCTTTTTCACACTGGAAGATCAAATATGCCACCAACTGTAAGCTCATCCACAAGCAAAGCTGTACAATGTAGTCTGGTTAAGTATTTAGATCTTATTACTGCTGAATATTTAATGAATGAAACTTATGGTTAGGTAAATGGTTCCATCTGTGGTGCTAAAAACCAGAATATCTTCACGTATGAATAAACTTTGAACAGAAGTGGTTGAACAGTCTGTAATCATTTCAATCGTCTTAAGATTTAAGATTCAACTGCTCATTTAACTGGAAGTGTTTCTTACGTACAATGAGTTGCATAGGAGAATAACATTTCCAGGAGCTGGAAGCTCCTGTCGCTTAATCTGCATAGCCTGATTTGCTGCACAGTCATTTTAAAGATGATCAGACACAGTTATTCTTTAGGGCAAATTCTCCCTACCCCATTGCCAATCTGAGCCAGATAACATAGAGAGGAGCATATAATCTTCCTTGTGACAGATGACTATAAAGCTGTATGTTGAGGACAGCAACACTGACTGCAACACTCACCCCTCAGCTTCGCTATGTGGAAGGGAGAGTCAGTGAATCTTTGAGGTCTTGGAGGTCAATCCAGAATTCTTCTCCACAAGCGTATACCTTTCACCATGCACAAAAAGTGCATCTTTTAGTAGTGTCTGCTATTTCACTTTCCAGAGTGGTAGAGAGTTATTTCTAGAAACAGTGAGACGTCCTGGGATAAAGCAGTCTCAGATGATTTTTGTGGGGGAATAACGCAACATCAGCAATGCCCCATCCCTACAGTTTCACATCCAATTCAACACAGTAGCCTTGCTTACCATTTGTTTACAACAAATCTATACTCATGTAGTTTTTAGATCTATATTTTTACAAGCATTGATGTCAAAAACTGAACAAAGTAAAGTTGAGCTTACTGCCTGTAATACGCTAGTTTAGATTAGGCATTACATCAATTACAGGTAAAAATAAAATCCTCGAGAGTTCTTATAGTATCTATCCATACGGGTTCTTACATTAAATCAGCTACTAATACTCGTGTGCCTTGAAAGCTGCACTTGATGGAGCTCACAGTTGGTACATAAGGGTAAGCGATGAGGTTATTGTAAAGAATTAGTGAAATGGATCCTCTTCCTAGAAGTCTCAAAACAGCAAGCCAGAAGAGTCAACAGCTAGGAGACATCTCCTGTGTCTTGAAACTGCCTACTAATTTTTCTGCTGTTTTTTCCCCATCAGGACTGCTCAGCTAATGATAGTTACGTTACAGTCTCACTTGCATACACGTACTAAATAATTTAACCTTAATGAATGTGACGTGGGGACTTCCACAAAATGCAAATGGTCCAGAATTGTTACAATTTTAGAGGCAATGTTTCTTTAAGATCCATCTCATGTGCAGCCTGCACAGTGCATGCTGGTGGTCAACAAAGAGCAGTTCCATTAGCTGATGTGACCTATATCTTATTAAAATACAGCAAGAAATACATCACCTATTTTCATAATATTCTTTTTCCAGACTAGCAATTTCTGTGGTTGTCACAGGAATGTTATGCCATGATGAATGGGGAGAGAAGTAGATTGGGTGATTGTCTCATAAACTACATCTTCTCATTCACAATCTCTTCTCAGTTGTGGTCCTTGCTAGAAAAGTTTAGAAGCCTCAGGTCTGTGTTTAAAACTGTTAAATAAATAAAATGTTATCATCCCTCTTTTCATAAACTAACATTTTTAGTTTTAGTTTCTAATAAAATGGCTGCAAACTTGCAAGTGGTTTTCTGATTCTAGAGGCAAGTACGAGTCCTAGCATTTTAATGCAAAGATCTGCTCACATACCAGCTCCCCAAACATTCCAGGTTTTGAGTTAAATGAATTTATTTTGGTGGTGATGCAGTAAGGAGGAGGCACACGATGAAGAAGAAATTACATGCCATAACCTCTTGTAGAAATACTGCAGTCTTGCTGCTATAACAATGTAAGGCTATGTGTGGCTACAAAATGAAAAAGAACTATGTGCTTACATCCCATTTCTGATTTTTTGCAGCTATCTGAGAAAGATTTGATATTGTTGTTGTCTAAGCACATTTAAACTTCAGCTGAAATAACTGCCAAGTGATTCATGCCTATGTAGGTGAATATAACGATTGTATCTGGAGCCCCAGTGCGCCATTTTCATTTCACTTTAAATAAAAAACAAAATGTATCTATGTCAGTCAGTGCCCTTCTGCTGTACTCAGAGGTATCAAACAGGCTACAATTATGATTGTGAAGTGATTGTGTCACATTGGAGGAAGGTTTATTGCTTTTGAGTCTGCTAGGCAGTAACACATTCTGTTTCATATTACTCTTTATATCATTGTTTGGCTGTGACTAGAATAATCAAATGCCATCAAATCCTGTCAAATTCAATTTACAGTATTTTTCATTGAAGCAGGCTTTCTGCATTATATTTCCTGTTTTCCTTTTCTATGGCTGCCATGGAACAGCAGCGGTAATCATCAGCTTTATTTACAAAACCAACAGAGTGAAGACATAGCTTAGCTATAACGGATACTTTACTTCTCTTTATACAGGGGACGGACTTGATTTTTTTTTTGATCAGGTAATTAAAAAATAGCAGACAAAAAGCTATGTCAAGAGAGCAGGAATTTTTAGAGACTGCTAACGTGTGTAAGGCAAAAGTGAAGTTATATTAATTATCATTGCTGATTCCCAAAAGGTAATTTGGTTCTCTCTCTTCTCAGCTGGAGCTCTAATTCAATAAAATGTCCGACTATTGCAAACTCTGTGGGGGATGGAAGGTGCAACCCAGTAGGTTGGAGTTGGGAAAACCAACTCCAAACTTGGACTTTAAATCTCTCTGCAGCTCATGGCTCGAGTTGTACGTCCCCTTTCTGCAGCTATTCAAGAAGGGTCCCTCCTGCTAGCTTTAAAGGGTCAGCCGGCATAACAGAAGTCAATGCTCTGCTACGCTGATACTTCGCTTAACAGAGGTATCTACATAGAAAGGTCATGCAGTGCTCAGTAATTTCATGGCGCAGGGAATGAGGATGTTTCAGTCAGCTGCCTAGACAGGGCAGCTGAGTACAACCACCAAGAGACATAAATAGATGTAATTTAATTGAGAGATTGTATAAAATAGAGCCGCACTATTATCCTACTCCAGATTAATTACTTACAAATAGGAACATAACTCCGCTCTTAACATTGATCTATGTTAAGAACCCAGATACCATTTGGGGCTTGGAAAATCTTGTCAGCGATACTGAATAACTCCTGTTTCTGTTCCAAATTCCTCAATTGTCTGTCACAGAGGATTAAAGAAAATGTGTATTAGTCTGGGTAAATGCACTCTAAGAATATCTATCTTTCAATTTTGTCTGTCCCTTTGAATTTTTTAAAATATATTTTTACCTACTTTTTGTTATTTTTAGGAGAGGATTATCATTCTTGTATCAACTCTTTTTCTCAACTCCTACATCCACAGTAGGATATTAGTAGTATTGATATTAGTAGTTAAGAGGCAAGAAACCAGACAAACTTTACCTTTTATGTCTACACTTTTTTCACCTGCTAATACATCAAGGAGTAGAGAAGCGTACACCTCAGTAAGACTACAGAACCTGAGGCGATAAAAGCATTTACCTGTGAATAAAGTAGTTAGTAATGATGCCATTTGGTTTCTTAGGTGGTGACCATTTCACTTCTACGAGCGCAGACCCAGCTGCTTTTACGACAGGCGGGCTCAATTCTCTAGGAGGTGCTTCAGCAGTTCTCGAGTATGTTCGACCACCCACTCCACAGCCACCTACAGAACCAGAAGTTTGCTTAGAGATGAGAGTTTCTTCCTCAACAAAAATGATGATTCTCAAATTTGAAAATGCAAGAAATGACATATATTTTCCAATTAGACTATACAACGGCTGCGTTTACTGAACGAAAGCAACAAATCATACGAAGAAACAAAATACAAGAGAACACTTCGTGATTTTGATGAAACAAAAAACAAAATGCGTTCAAATATTTACTGGTTAAGGATTCCTTTCCATGTTAAAATTATTAAAATGCCCTTTCAAACACTGTCTGTGTCAAATCATAGCTCTTAAACTGCCCAGACAAAGCTCTCTGGGTTCCCATGATTGCCTTTAGAATGTGCAACGACGTCCCCAGGTCAGCAGTACAAATATCTGGGCAAGAAGCTTAACATAATGAAAACTGTGGATAGAAATCTGAGGAGTATCCAATTTGGATGTCACTGACATGCTATGACAGCAGTGATAGAGTTCCTTTATTTCTTCCATTAGCATAAACTTTTCTGTGACATGAAGTTCAGGACTGAGCATTTCTGAAGTAATCTACCAGAAATAATAGAACAGAATAACAGAATAATAAAAACGGATGAATGTAGAGTAAAGAAGCTCCTGCTGAAATGATGCATCATTTCACCTCATTTCCTTGTTAAACACACATTTAAATTAGTGCATCTCCACTGATGAGCTACTCCTGACTTACACCAGCGCAGGTGAGAGGAGAATTAATTCCTAGCTGTCCTTTTAGACAGATTTACTTCAGTGTCCTTCAGACAGATTTTGAAAATTTCCATTAAATTCAGGGGATTATGTAGTATTTGGGCTCTTCTCTTGCATCTTTATGATTACCACTTCTTGCAGATGAACTGCTACAGAACTGATCTTGTTCTGCAGGCACATTTTCAAATATTGTTAAGCAATTTGTGAAGAGCTTTCAATAAAATGGCACATATTACCCAAAATACATTTTTTAATCACCATTTAAAATATTCATGATGTAACATGGAGAAATATTCAATGCTCCATTCTGCGCTAGGCTTTCTTTTTACTAGGTAAACATTTCACACCAATTCAGAAATAAGATTTTCGCTCTGTTTTGCTGAGCTGAATCTATTTGGCAAATCTCCATTCTCTACCAGTCACAGAACTGAGTCTTTTAAAATCATCTTACCATCCTGGCATGCTTGTATTCTTATCTCATACAGGGTGTAGGGATCTAGGCCATCCACAAAAACAAAATGAGACCGACCTACTGGCTTCACGAGGAGAGTGGGACTGCTTGCATTTAGTAAGATGTTGTATTCCAGAGGCACATTGACAATGAATATCCCTGTTGTGAAAAAGAGATGACCGGTGATTATCTGAAATCCTAACAGCAGTGCAGCACAAATTCAAAGAGGCATTCATCACATGCAATTTTAAGCGCAAGCCCCTCTTGAGATTTTGCCTACTGTCTCTTTCAGAAACTAAACCCATTTAAATATAAATTGAAACAGATCCATCTGCAGATCACAGCTGGAATATGGACATTACAGTTCTAAAGACAGTTAAAAATCAAAATCCACTTCAATCAATGCAAGTGTTGCGATTGCCACCTCTGGGAAGAGGAGTGGATCTTATGACTGGGAAGCAGGCATCTGTTATTTCTTTAATTTGAAGGCGTAGAGTTTAAAGCAACAGCTAGTAAACACTGCTTTTTTGTGTACTGAGTCATATGATCAAACAACTGAATTGCCACAGTTTAGCAAATTATCCCTTGTTAGCCCAGCAGCAGTACCTGAACGTTTCTAATGCTCTTAGCCTACTCTGCTAGTAAAGTATAATGCACTAGCCTGAACCAAAAAAAAAACCCATGTCATTTTAGCCGAAATAAAACATTTTGTTAGGTTTTACTTTTTATTGAAGAAAAATGGAACTAGTTTTTACCATCTTGTTTTAATTCAAGCATTTTTCCCCTCTGTTCCTCTTCCGATCCTGTCAATTCCTAGTTTTCCAGTTCTGTTGAGAAGCTGGAAAATCAATTACTCCAACAGAACAAGCTAAGCCACATGCCATCCCCTCAGAATGACTGGCACAGATTCCTGGATTTTCTCTTCTTTCCTCCCACATGACTTTCTTTTCTTTTCAAGCACTGCACAGAGGACAGCTACCATTAGGCTGCAACTCTTTGCCTGTCCTTCTACAGGACAATGTTGAAAGTCAGAAAGCTTCCAGCTACTGTCTAAATTATACACTTTTCCTTATTGGAGTGTATAGGTGAAAGAAGAATCCAGGAAACATTAGGAAATGGGCTGTAGACTGTTCACTTTCTGTCCACTACAGACTGTTCTTCACCGACAGCAGCAATTTCACAAAACTAAGAGAATAACTAAAGAAGAGCTTCTGTTATGTGTATTTCCGTTCAATCTGCAGTCCTTTGCAGTCTTGAGCGTATTACAACCAGAACAAAGTGCAAAAAACAGTAGTCCAGGTAACATTCTGAAATAAGTCAAAATTATCTCATTAGCAGGAGCACTCTGCTCTTTCAACACAACACACCTACTTTAGATGTCACAGAGCTGTCTTCCTGCCTACACTAAGAACCGAATGCCTGTCACCAGTTCTGAGACTTGTCCACAAGGCTGTATTGAGAATCTTCCTGTTCATCACTTTGGAAAATGTGTCCATTCTTTCTGCTAATTGTGGTTTTGAAGTTTTTCTGATAAAGCATTTGGATTGATACTGTTGCCCTGAAAATAATAAGAGTAATTTTTTCCACTGTTGGCTATCTTTTAGATGGATTTTTAAATTAAATATGAATATAAAAATGCACATTAACTAAAAAAAAATTAGAAGAAATATATGGTACCATAAACAGTTGATGCTCTTTGGAAGATCAGAAAAAAGTTTGTGGAATACCAAGCTTTTATAACTCTCAGAAGAAAGAAGAGAACAGAAAGACCCCAAAGAAATGAGAAGAATATGCTTTCTCAGCAGACAGCACACAAAGGAAATGCCATTACACTAAAAAAGCTGAAAGATTAGCCCTGAAGTAGAGTGGCTTCAAGTTTATTCAACTGCTCAAGCTCACTCAACTGTTGAGTTTTCTCTGTAGGAGAAAAAAAGACACTGATTAAATGGAAGAGAAGAAGGGAGGAGACAGAAACCGGACACATTTCAGAGTAAAAGTTTCAAGAAAACACAAAACTCTAGTAACTCAGAATGGAGTAACAGAAATATGACTTTTAAAGCTATGCAGGACATTACAGAGAAAATCTCTGAGAGGTGATCTTGAAGTATAGTAGATGGCTTCTGCAACAAAGAAAATGATTTTATATGATGATGATGATTTATGTGATACGTGGTATACACAATCTTCTGGTAGAAAGCGCTTGAGTCTGCATTTTATAATTATACCAGGAAATAAAGATATATTATTACACCTAAACTACCTTGTTTTCTGTAATTGGAGAAGCTGCAAAGGACACAACAAGAGATCCTAAAGTAAGAACTTGAAGTAGTAGGAAAGCAGATCAAATAGAAACATTTTTTTGCTTCCCAATGATGAGTTAAGGTCTCCTTTTCCAGTCCCTGTAATGGACTAGATAATTCAGATAGAAAAGTCCACTATCTCATGAAAGTGACACTTAACTCACTTCTGTGAATTGTCTGATCAGGTGCATTTATTCTAGGCAGAAATTCACCAGAAACCTTTGAAATTGGCACTACTCAGAATGCCTAGTTTCCCAAGGCAGATTAAATACCAACAAGGAGAGCTGAATCCAGCTATCCCTATGCAACAATGGACACCTATGACTTACCCATGTCTAACCTTCAGTCCATATCTCAACAGAATTGCTAAATAAAATCCAAAATCTTGAAATTCTGCTAACTGCTGCAAATGTATTAGGAATGATCCCAACAGTAAACATGCTCAGCAGAAAAAAAATTCTCAGGAAGTGAGCACGAAAGTATAAATAAATCTAAGTAAACACCCTGAAAAATTCAAAGTAATATTCAGTGGAAATCCTTCCCGGCATTCATCAAATGCTAACATCAAAAGATCACTTTATGAGCTGAAAAATAAAAAATGTGCTCATACAGTACAGAAACTTGTCAAAAAACTTTGTTTGTTCCAGAATACCCTTCAGCATCTGCAGCCAGCCTGAACCTACTACCTTGTGTGTTCTGATGACTGAAGGAAATGAAATGGGCATATTTGTTAAAGTCAGCTGGGAAACCACACGACTTGGTTAGTTCCAGAGTTCATAAATTTATGTCAGAATAAAAGGAACCGTAAAAGCACAAGTGAACCAATTTACCCTAAGTGCAAATGGCAGTTTTGTTATTTGGTGTCAAAGTTACCATGAGCACAATGACAACCTGCCATAACACATTTTCATGTTCACTAAAGAACAAGGATTTAGTTGGTTAATATTCCCAGCAATACTCCTTTTCATAATTTACAACAACTAGATGCTGATAGGTTATTTAACATTTATGAAGTTAAGATGTAATCAGAAAAACCCTGATTATCTTTACAAATAAAAAAGTTAAATTATTCCACTTTTTTCCTCTCTGACTTCATTTCACAGGAGGTGCGCACTTTGCAATGGGACAAGTCAATCAAACTAAACCTTGGGTTTTTTTGTGGGCATATTTGGACAATGTTTAATGGACAATTCTGTGCAAAACTCTGCAAATTAAGTTTGACGGCCCTGTTTATTTCAAAACTAGGGTAGCTTATAAAACAGAATTTGCAGCACAAGATGCTTAGAATTGAGAAAATAAAACCACAGTCTGTTTTACAGACTGGTGACCAAAAATCTGTTTGAAGTCAATTGCTGGAATACTGTTTAATATGATGAGAAACTCCATCACAATTAAAGCAAAATAATTAAATTGTTTCAGTTACAGTCAAGACATACTAAAATAAGAATATCAATGTCTTTCATTTAAAATCAAGTAAGAGAATAAACTGTGAAGTAATACCTTAACATTTAACTTCACACAATCAAAAAGTATTTTAGCTGCTTAAGTATTTAAATTAAGCTGTATGCATCCAGGTGTCTTATTCTGATTGTATCAAGTGTTCCCAGCAAGCCTCCGAATACAATAACATCTGGAGATGCTGACCACTTTCAAGATGCAGAACTTTGGACATTGAGCTTGAAAAATTGGGCCTACAGTGACATAGAGAAAACACTAATTTACACTAAGAAACAAGTTAATCCATTGGCTTAGCAAAAGTCAGAGCGATTTGTTATGTCATCTTGATTATTCCTCTGAAATAAAATAGAAGCCACATTAGATGGGGAAAGCAAACTAAAAGACAAACAAATATGTAATTCACATACCAAGTGGGTTCCCAAGCAGGATCCCAACAAGAACAAAAGAGGAATCCAGACACGTTACGCAACCACCGCTCTCTAATTGTTAGCATCTAACCCAGATGCTAATGGAGTGAGGTAGAATGCTACAACATGATGAAAGAGGACATTTTAATCCAAATGATCATTAATATATGAAGCAAGGAACCCAGGAGTAGAGGACAGAATCCTGCGTCTTTTGAGCATATTCATCTTTCATGACGTTACCAACAACTAAACACTTTCAGAAGGATCAGGTCCCCAGTGAGGACCAGTGGAGTGGTCAGCGAGTTGAAATGCAAGATGGCTACCTTCATTCCTATCAATAACGTTTATGGATATGCCTTGGGAGATTTATGAGTTTTTTTCCATTCAGCTTTTCTGCTTTTATCCATGCTACTAATAGTTGTTCCATAATAATTATAACACATCCTTCTGTAGCATATAGTGAAATGTACCGTACATTTGCGGTCTGTGCGCTGAGGCAATTCAACACAATATAATAGGATACCTATTTCAGAAAATAAAGTCCTATTTTCCATAGTGAGTGAGGTGTGTCAAATATTTTTTCTGAATCCATCACTTTAACCACTGCTTGGCCACCTTGCTATTTAGCTAACTCAGGAGTTTTGAAATGCTATATATCTGTAAAGATACAGGATTTGGATACATCACTGATGTCAAAACATCATAATTAAGCCATCCGAAAGAAAGGTCTGCCTAATACGATGCTCCTAATTAATCTTGGGGATATCTGATCCAAATTTATTACAGCAGATAGCAGATCAAAGGCCAAAGGATCCCTGATGTCCACAAACAGGAAGACGCTATGACCATCTACCCTCCCATAAAAACTTGATTAATAAAAAGCCCTTTTTTTTTTTTTTTGGCTGAAGACAATATCAATTAAAACAACTGTCTTGTCCAGGAGTGACTGCCAAATCTTATAACGAAAGTCGCATTCTGAGTTTAAAAGAGAAATCTATATTATTTCCATACAGTAAAATAACAAAAAAAAAGATCAAAAATTATCAAAAATAGACTTTAAAAAAGCAACTACTTTGCACAATGACATAAATAAGGATAATAAGTTGAAGGCTCTTCAGGCTAATGCTGCCGAGCTGGAAATCTACTTGGCCCGAGAGGCAGGGATGTATAGGAGCTGTTAATGGGATGTATGCCATTCTAGAAGCTCAGAACCACCAAAGGAAATCTCCAAGTGCTTCTCCCCCAAAGTCTTCCTCTTGGGAAAAAACACAAAGAGCATAAACTTCTCAGAACGAACATGGAGAAGGATTATTAAGGGTCAAGAATTCATTTCGTAGTTTCTGCATGCATCTACACTTCTGCACGCAGGGTTTATTTTAGCAGCAAGAACATTTCCCTACTGTTACTACTCCCCATTCTTGTGGGGAAAATTAGCTAGCAACCCTGAGGCTTTTTGATAAATGGAAAAGCATTTCTTCCTCTCCTGACAACCCCAAAAGGTGCACTGCATGAAATACAGTCCCTTATTCATACTTACAGACTTAAAGAATTGGTCCCACAAAGGGAAGTCAGAGAGGAAGGGACAGAGTCAGAGAGGTGACGTATGTGCTTGGAGTGCATCCAGCACCTGGGAAGAAGGACACGCGCCCACCCTTGCCTGACGGTATGATTCGTCCAGCTGTGTGAGTACATTAAACCCAGATCCTTTGCAGGGTCACGATGTCCAATCTCCTCCTCACCCCTCTGATTGTGTGGTTGAAGGAATACGTGAACCCCTTCATACAAAATCTTAATTCCAGAATAACAAAATGTACTATACAGAGCATGATTCTCCAGGCAGGCTTGTAACCTGCTGTGGCTAACAGCAATTCACACAGCTGGAAAAGGTCTAGAACAATGACAAGCTTTTCTAGGAAACACCCCACTGTTTAAAAGCCTATGCTTTTCCAATATAGTCTTATGTTTTAAATCTATTTTTAATGTTGCTGAATATTTTGGACCTTAAATTATATTTATTATCAAAACTATAATACAGTATGAGTCATTTTCCAATGAAATCAACTGTAGATTATATGCCACTCGAATTCACTTGCCTTCTGCTGGGTTCTAAATCCTTTCAGGCAGTAGGGGGAAAAGTTTAATTTAAGATTTTAATCTTTTTCATATATTATAGCATTTCTATAATGGATTTTGTGCTTCTGAAAACTAAAAGATTGACAGCTCAGGGTATTATAGATTTATTAATCATTGCTTAAATGGGTATGGTGAATGCTGCTAAGCACTGCCACAACGCTTGCTATCCCAGCCTTGAAGGCAAAATACGTTTTCTAGGTGACTTTATTGTTAATGCCGTTGACTCTACTGTGACTGCTCTGCAAGGTGAGAACATCTTAAATAATTAGGAAGAGGAGACATCAAAAATTTCCCTGGGAGAGCTAATTGATAAAACACATACTGTTGTTACTGTAGAATGTGAACGTGTCTGAAGTTTCTAAAAAACTGACCTAACTTTAGCTGGAAAAACTAATATCTAGCAACTGGGAAACACTTTGCTAAAGGTGAATTACACCAGATAGAAAATTGTCTATTTACACTGCTTTCAGTGTCCAACAATAACTATACCATACTATTTTTATCATATCAGTAAAGCACCTATTACTTAATCAGTGAGCTACCCTAATGAAATGGAGCACAGTCTCTAACAAAAAAAGACGCTATTATTCAATAATTCCCTCTTAGCCTATCTCTGAAGCAGGCCAGGACAACCTTGTGATATTCAGAAGAAGAGTAAAAGGAAGAAAAATATTTCCGGGCCTTGGCTAACCCACCCTCCTGCAAGATAATCTGTCCACACAAGTCCATGGTGCCGTGCTGAATGAAATTTACTACATCAGGTCACAGGTAGCACGGGATGTCTGCGTTACACTCTTATACCGTTTGTTAGAAGAGCTCAACACTGTACACCTGCAGGTCAAGCTGGCATTTTAATTGACAGTATAGCTATCAAGACATCAGCAACCTAAAATGTTTCTCCCTGTTAATACGCTAGGCTGGTCTGAAGAGAAAAGAACAGTTATTTTCAAAGTAACTGTTTTTTCTGTAATACTTCTGCTCAGTGATAGTTTACAAGATCAAATTAACATACAGATTTTTGATTAGTTAATCCTTACAATACCCATGTCAAGTATAGCATTATTAAAAAATACGTCTAGAGGAAGCAGCAACTTTATATACTGGTTATTTAAATCACACAAACACTACAATTAAATACAAAAAAACCCCCAAAAAACCAGAATGGCTCAGTTGCATTCCTGAATATCCTGCTTTTTCCATCCCTTAATTTTGCTACAAAGTACTAAATAAGAATACGCTTTTACCTGGCATGTCCCAAGCTAGAAATATAGAATATGCATCAATTACTGTGACATTATATGGGACAGGAATTTTCTCTGGTGTTCCTACTGGTGTTTGTATAACGTATTTATCACTAGTGTTGCTGCCACCCCAAGTGCTGGCTTCCAGCTGGTAAACATATCTGCGCAAACACAAAAAGAGAATCAGTAGATAGTACAGTTAGAAGCTTTAGGCATATCAGTAATAGAACATTTCCATTTTCACCAATTTAAAGTGAATAGACTATACAATGAATACTACAAATACCGTGTTAGCATACATTTTCACCTTTAAGATTGCTTAAGATGAGAAAAGTAACTATTTCCTTATCATGCTAATACTTTTTATACTAAAATTCACAACAGCTTACATAAGACATAAAAGTATTGGCCAAAGAAAGTGCCAAAAGCAATTTCAGAATGGCCTGCTTAATAATATTAGCAGCTGCTGCTTTTGAGCCAGTTATGTTCAGTATTCACAAAAACATTATAAACCATGCACAGCTCTGTCTGCTATATAAAGACTTAAATCTTTCTGAGTATATTCCATGACGGAAAAAAAAAAGACGATCAACCCCACCACTCCACAAGAAAAAAATTCTCCCTACACCTTTGAGTCAGAATGATCTAATCTCAGAAAAAGAACAACAAAAAAGGTCATTTGATTAAGGCACGCCAACATTTGAAGCCTCCTGAAAGTGTTCCTTACCAATCTTTCAGTGGTTAACTAACAAGAGAAGAGATCTTTCTCTTGTTAAAAAAGCAACTGACATTTTTGTACATTTCGAAACACGTGCTTATATATTTTGAACACCATTTACATACTATTAAAGCTCTTTCTCATGCCTTACCTACTGTTAGGCTGCAGGTTAACATCTGTGAAATTCAGGTCGCTACTGTCACCCAAGAAAATCTGTTCTCCGTCACGAAATAATCGATACTGAGTAATGAGTCCATTGGGTTTCTTTGGCTCGCTCCAATAGAATTCCACTTCTGTGGAGCTGACTACGATATGATGAGGTTCATGCCACACCCCTATTAACATCACAGTGACACCATTTTAACCACATGACAGAAACACAAAATTCTTTACTTTCCCACACTTTATGCTGTTGCTTTCAGCAATGTAATGTAAGCGCAGAACACTGCCAGAGAGAATGACAGACTTTAACATACATCCTGAATTTAATCTATGCTAAATCTAAGTAACTAGATGAGGTACTGATTAATGGAGAACAAGGTCAAAGGCTGTGTAGCCTTTATCTCACCAGTTGTTTCTGCATATTTATTTGTGTTTTAAAAAATACATATTTGTTAATTCTAACCATTACTAACTAACAGATGAACCTGGAAAATTGTCACAAAAACAAAGTAGAACTAGACTGTGTCAGTATAAAGAGTGTGTTGAGCATAAATATTCCAACAAAAGGGACAGATTCTCCTGTGTAAATTTATACACGATAGCTTCACGGATGACAATGGAGTACGGCACCTTTCTAAACCATCAGAAAATACAAACCCAAGTGACCACCTTTCTGCAATTTTATGAGAATGCTTTTTCTCTTACCATGAGGAGCAGCTTGCAGCGTTTGACCTGAAAGTGGTTGGCTAGAAGCACACCCAGCAGATGTGCATGCAGTAAGCGTGAAGCTGTAGTTAGTGTATGGCTGCAGACCTAGAAAAACCAAACAAAGTTTAGACTAAGATGTTGATATAAGACTTCCTAAGAATTGTGTCAGTAGATAGAAAATTACTGACTTTAGGGAAAGTTAACTTTTAGGTTTTTTTCTTTTGCAAACTTAAAATATGAACCATTCTTGCTTTACATTTGACTAATACTGAAATAGTAATATCTTGCTAATTTAGACAGGTATCTTCTAATGGTCTAACAGACCTGACAAAGTAATTCAGACTGACCGTGTCTTCGCTGCAGCAGATCTATGGATGCTGCTCATCCAGACATATTTGAATTAGCTTTAAATAAATTAAGTGAGACTGCACTTGCAGCGTAGTCACAACATTCCAGAGCTCAGCCCAGATTAACCAGATGAGAATTTACCCAATCTCTACAGTGCTTTTTTTTTGGAACCACATTTATGGCTATACAAAATGACTAAAAATTAACTGGAAGGCATCTAAACATGCTTGGCACAAACATATTGTCCATCACTGGTGATGTCCACAGCAATTTGAAAGTTTCCAACAGATAAGTACCTGAAAATGTACTCACTTAAAGTTTTGGACCTGAAAAAGCTGAAGAGCATACCATGTTTTGAAAACCAAGCATTATGTATATATACATGTATATATGCAACAATGAGAAAAGAAAATAATTAGATTGCAAACAAGACCAAGGACATATCCCATTCCTGCCTCCTTATGAACTTCTCTTTATTCAGTTTTCTCCCTATTCTTCCTACTTTTTTTTACAAGATTTTACTATAAAACCGTTAGAGGCAGGACTGATAATGCAGTGCTCCCCATTATAAGATATTAATTTTAATTGCTTGTTATTTTTAAAAAGTAATTTTTTTTTCCAGTTCAAACCTTCTATGTAAGACATCCTTCAATGAGATTAGGAGAGAAAATATTGTTTTGACCCTTCCTTTTAAATTTTCAAATATTCTTGCTCTGTGCGTCAATGACTCAGTTCTGACATCAAGTGGCCTGCAGGTTAAGAATGTGACTTTAGGTATCCTCACAAAAATGTACCCAAATTTGGCTTAGGCCTTTAAAAAAAGTCATTCATGCAGACCCAGGAATGGCTTTTTACAGTTTTAACAAATCAGATCTGTAAAGATTCAATCCTTTCTGAGTTTGGCTTGAACATCTCACAGCTCAGCTTCTAGGGCTGATCGAACTGAACCACAGGACATGCTCCAGCCCAAGCTACAGAGTCTTTGTTAAACTACTCTTATGGGTATTTCTCAAATGAGATCTTAAAAATGATACATCAGTCACAGACACTGAAAGCCTTTCTCCTGCATGTACTCAAGGACCCTCTTGTTAGCACCTGAAAAGTGCTAACAGAAGAAAAGCTCCTGTTCTGAACGTAGAGAGGACAAACAGTAGATCAAAAAACAGAGAGGAGGTAAAAGTAATGGATTGTGGAAGGATTCAGGAAGCAAGGCATGATTTAACAGACATCATAATCTATTAAGGGAGATGAGACAGTCCGAAGCCAACCAGCTGAAGGGGAAAATACTAAAATCTATAAAGAACTGTAAAACAAAGGATTGATTAGAGCAAACTGGACGAGGCAATTTAGACGAGGAAATCACGTTTAGAGGCTTCGAAACTAGGGGCAGAAGGGAATAGAGGCAGAATTGTCAAGAAGCCACAAAGAAAAATCTTAGACTCCTTAGACAAAATAACTGAAGCTACGGAGGGATTATGGAGAGACTGAGAATTGATACAGGCACGTACAGACTTGAGATGAAGACTGGAACCAAGTAGGCTAAGGAGTGGAAAGGCAGATAAAACAAAGAACTGTCCTACTGGAAAAGGACAGGAGGAAGTAGGAGTGGCATCCAAGGTAAGACTGGCATCAACTGGACGAAGAAAGTAGACTTGAAGGTAAAGATGGGAAGACCAGACTGGGGATTGTGCACTCAGAAATGGAAGAGCACATCCAGAGGGGCAGACTAGAGCTAGCTAGGTAAACAACATGGAGATGGGATGAGAATCTCGGGGAGTGAAAGTGCAGAGAAAACAAATGGAACTGAGACATAGAGCTGTGAGGAAAAAAAAAGAAATACGCAGCATGAATCAGTCTTCAACGAATGCAGCAGAACCTACTCATACCACGTCATGCTCAGCTCTGCAGCCTGGACTGGGAGCCAGGACTCATGCATCTCACTGTTCCTTTACTCTCAGTGATTATCAGTCAAATTAGCTGTAAAAGAATGTGTCAAATCAGGGTAGGGCTGGTTTACATAGAAAATGGCAGCGCATTTTTCCTATCAGTGACTCCCTTTGCTACGGGGACAGGTTTGTGCAATAGATACAATAGCTCCAACGCTGCTGATATAGACATCACGGAAATTCATGTAACATGAGTGTTACATCATGGAAATTCTGGTTTCCAGACTGCTTAGAGGTTTTTTTTTTTTCCTTTTAATGCAGGAAATACACACAAAAGCTCTGTGAAAATATTAAGACCGCAAACTTGGACACTCATAAATTAGCAAATGCCAGAGTTGAGAAATTGTACAATGTGAATTGATCCCCCCTTGTGCATATGCATTATGACACAGCCCTATCTACAATTCAGTTCAACATGTGGTCTCTGGCCTGTCTTACTGTATGTTATTCAAGACTTTTTTTTATGGCGTTCACCTCTATAACGTACTGCTGCTTTACTAATACCAATCAGTTGACCATTGCAAATGGCTGAATACAGTAATAGAAATAAAAGATTTCCTGCTTTTACAAACAGGACGCTGACAGAAAGAGAACGAAACAACCCCAAACCTCCCAGGAACTGTGCGAAAGCCAATCAGGATGCCTAGGACCTCCTGTCAGGCACTTGGTACACACAGAGCTTTATATTCCAGCGCAGCCTCTGCTGCCTTCACCTGCAGCTCCGAGTGCTCACAGCTTAGCATTTCAGGCCCCCAGCTCCCAGGCAACATGTCCAGAAAATGAAGAGCACATGGTCATGACAACCTGCGAAAGCCTGAGATGCGCCTTCCTTGGTATCATGCAGCGAGCAGCTTGAACAGAAATGAATGCCCTGAAGTGCCAGGATATGTCAACTGCCTTAATCCAGAGACTCTCTTCTCCGTGCCGTCCCATGCTTCGTGTGCTGTAGCTCTCTAATCCAGGGTCCCACAAGAGGCATGAGAGTGGTCTTCAGGACTCCAGCAGGCTGGTGTCGGGGTACTGCAACAGCAGCTGCTCCCGGCGGGACCAGGCCAGATCTGGCCACTGGGCCTGACCTCCACCTCGAGGGAGCTGGGCCCCGGGGCCACAGGAGCAGCCCCAACCCCGGGGGGCATCCGGCCGGGGCTGGAGCACCCACAGCCAGGCAGGGGCAGGGCTGGAGGCAGCACCACTGCAGCATCGTGGGGCAGTGAGTGGCGGCCCGCGGGCTGGGCAGAGATGAGGCCAGGGGTTTTCGTTAGGGACAGGTTCAGAATGAGGTCTGTGCACACCGAGACTGCCCTGAGGAGCAAACCTACCAAACCCAGCAAGATCAGAAGCAGCAGCCCTATACGCACGGATCTTTTTTAGTCCCCGCTGGAAGAGACACAGCTTGTGCCCTGAAGGAGGCAGCAATCCTGTGTATAAAATAGTGTGCTATTGTGTAACACAGGCTGTCTCACCATGCTTATGTGAAGGAGGCTGAATTAGGATTATACAGGTCAGTTCATATGGATTATATTAGTCAGTTTTTAAGTGCTTGTCTCTGTGACCTTAATAACATACCGTTGCTGTAGCTCTAGCTCATGTGCCTAACTGTAATTACTTCAAGAACAATGTAGTTCTATGGCGAGAAAAGAAAAATCTGGGCAAGAGCTTTGTTTATAAACAAGCCTTCGTTTATAGCCAGTGAGGAGTTATTTTAACAAAAATATATTAGATGCAAGTATAGAGAAATTATAAACAACAATTATGTAGAAAGATAAAATAGTGAATGGAAGACACACAGTCTGCTTACAAATTGAACAAGACACGAAGGAGAGAAAATAAAGAGGTGACTGAGAGGGACAGCCCTGACTGTAACCTAATCATGAGCTGGAAGAGAAGAAAAATCATCTGAACACGCAGTATAAAAGTAAGAAGGGAGGAAATGACAGTTGCAGACTAGAGAGAAGCAAAGGCATGGAGGAAAGCCAAGTATTTAACATTTCAGGATAGAAAAGATTACTGTGGCAACAAATTACTTGAATTCCCCTAAAGGGAGTCATGTTCACTTTTAAAGGAAACACGCATAATAAAGCAATACTCATTTACAACTACACTTTAAAGACAAAAATGGGCATTAAAAACAAAAGAGCACATGGCTTCACTAAATTTACTGGCAAAATTCTGATACCTGAAACCTATAGTCATACATGCAGTAGCTAGTTATAGTAAATTTCTACCTTGATTATTAAGGCTTTGCATTAAAGGCCTTTTCTTGTGTACGCTTTGGAAAGCTCTGTGCAAATCTATGTATGTGATTAATAATAAAAATAGCAAAAGAGATAATTTGGAAACATAAACAGCATTTTGCTTTCCCGATTTCTCCACTTGACTGTTCACTACAGGATACTCCCCCCACTCCTTTTCTTTTTTTTTGTGGTCTATTGTTGTTGTTGTTTTTTAACTTAGCAGTCTATTTTATTATTGTAGCATTTGTTGTTTTCCAAAAGGGCTATGAAACCATTTCTTAAAAATGCATTGTCTCATTAGCCAATCCCTTGTTTCTCACACTGTTTGTCTCTATTTGTGGATATAGCTCCAGCAAGGTCAGTAATCAGCTCCCAGGCTAACGCTCCTGGGTCCCACCACATGAATTATACTCAGGATGATGTCAGTTAACTGACCACAGCCTCATGCAACCCCTCAACCCCCCAAAGCTTCCTTAAGGTAAATATTACTAATGATTCTTTGCTGCATGGAGATAGGGTTGACCAATGACAACATTACTGTGTCTCCATTTTTCATAACCCTGAAAGGAGAACATTTGTAAATGAAAGAATCTCAAACCATTTCAGGATCCCAAGGTATTTCTGAATCTTGTTTCTTTCACTAAACAAAATGTCAGTGATCATGTCTGGCTCTTAAATGTGACTGATCCTACAAATTCTTGATAAAGCCTCTTATTTGGGATATGATCTTTAGTCTACTAAAAGGGAGGAGTTGAGAAGAATCCTTGCTACAGACCCACCTGCTGGTGCTGAAGAGGGCACTCTTAGCCTTCTTTTAAAACGCCCCTAATTATTTTCTTCACTGTTGTCCTCTGCCTGGCCCCCACTGCAGAGCATTAGCAGGCCCATTTGTAAAGTAGTAGTAACACAAAGTGAAACAATGCCATAACTGTCATCCAAATTGTTCTGTACAGGGTAGTGGAAGTGTTCAGTAATAAATGATATAAAAAGGTCTTTTATTGACAAGCTGCCATGTGCTGTTTGCATTAGAGAATATGAGAAGATGATGGCTGCTGCCTCTGGGTCCCAGTGGCATTCAACTCAGTGAGATAGCAGAAAATGCTTCAGTTTGCTTAAAGCATTGATAACACCTCTAAATAATTAACTGAGGACTTCCTGTCTTCAATTACTTAATGCTTTTTTTAACATCTTGAGAGGATTATAAGCAATTTATGGATTTCACATGATGAGCACATTCACCGCTATTCCCACAAAGCATTTGCGGGATCATGTTTCCAAAGCTTTGATGTAATTAAAAATAAGCAGCAAGACAATGGTGCGGTGGCAAGGTGCTAGCCTTCTCGTCTGTTATTTGCAAGGTCTTAGATTTAAAGTCTCAAGCAAGACTAATGCTACAGCTTCATTAATGTTCAACTGTTGCTCAGGGAAAAGCAGAGGTTTTCGAAAAAAAAAAAAGAAAGATGAGGAAATGAAAACATATATCCACAGGGGACGAGACAACAGTTAGTTCAAACATTTGAGATTACATATGAAATAAATTTGATTGTTTTAGCTCATTCTTTGAATTTAGAGAGCAATAATTATCCACATTGCAAAATCACTGCCATCAATTCCACATTATTACCCAAGGAAGCTCCTGCAGAAAAAAGCACAAGATTCGATTATGACTGTCAAGAGGAATGATCACTTATTTTGCTCCTGGCTTAACAGGGCAGCATGGACAACAGCTTAGTGGAACAGGCACACAAAAGGGGAAGAGATCCTTATTTCTCAGGAGGTAACTTCGTTTCTTCTCCCTTGCAACTGGTAAGAGAAACTGTATCATTTCTGTTCAAATCTCAGTTACTCTGCAGATATAACTGCTTTTTAGGAAGGAAGTGGGAGCCTATGAAAGCCCACAACACTGTGGATATTGTAATTACCCTTCTTTGGGAGAGCAGGTTATCCTCTCTCAGGGAAACAGTTTTCCAGTTATGTCCGAAGAAACAGTGATAGACTGATATTCATATTTTCTAAGTCTGTCTTTCTTACAGATGATAGGGAATCACATGACAGGGAAAACTGGGGCAGAGAATATCCAACAACATCTCAAGTCCTAAGATTTCCTATGACCTGTTTATATCAATTTTGGATATTGTTTAATCTCATTGCTTATTCACTGCTTCCTCACAACAGAAACAAGTTAAAATTCATTCTTACTAATCATTTGAACATTACTCAAAACTCTCTATATGACTCTTCAGACAGGACTGAAGATACAGAGGAGTTTGGGGAGAGGAGAGTGGGGTAATAGACAACGGTACTTCCAACACAAACAATAGTTATTTATTTTCACAGGATCCAGGTGGGCTGATTGCCCTGCTTAATCAGTACCTAACCAAGACTGCAATTTCAGAGAGAATGGCCACATTGAATTTCAGGCTGAATAAAGCATGGTAATACTGAAAATTTAAGAGGAAAAATTCCAGTAGAAGCAGCCAGAGAGAATTTGCCCATCTTTGTCAGATATGATCTATTATTAAATCCTAGCTGCTTCTGAAAAAAGAATTGCCTTGATCTGATCAAGAGTTGCATTGAGTTGCATTGCAATCAAGAGTTGCATTGATATTCATACAGCTTAGCTGGATGCTTAAATATATATTCAGGTACCTAACATTACACACACATATCCCGAAGTAAAAGAAGGGTTATGTACACAGGCTTGATTGATAAATCATTGCTTGTTTTTAAGTGTTCTTTACATTACAAACTTGCAACAGCAATTCTAAAACAGAAATCACAAGTTGAGATACTCTAGTTATTACCTCATGTCCAGGAGCATTGAATATGCAGAAAAATTTGATATAAAGTTGATGAACTTCACACCTGAGCATGCTGTTGTCAAAGAGGAACAGCAATCCTGTAGCCTTCTGCAATTGACTACAGCAAGGAGGGACTCTTCTAAAATATTAAGGGATCTACCTTGACTCGGGATTCGTGCTCTGAGGGGTGTGCAGAACCTATGCAGATACGCTGTATAGGTGTAATATGTCAACCTCTGTTCTTCAGGTGGCTATCAAATGGTGTCTATAAAATAAGAATCTCCAAGTTTTCTACCCAGATGAAAAAGAAAGGAAAAATAAAGGCTATAGTCCTAAAATTCATAAATACAAGAAGCTGACAAGCAACCTGAAGTCACAGAGTGAAAAAAACTATCCTAGAAATTTAATCTTCCCCTTTTGTGTTCAACAGAAATTTTTCTGAGTATAATTTTGCTTCAGATTATCAATAGAATCCAGAATCTTTTGCTTTCTGTCTTTCTGTTTCAATTTTCTCAGGCACAAAGTACTGGACCCTTCTTGCTCTTATACTGCTACACATTCGCAGCAGACCAGTGACTTCAACCACATTATTGCACATTAATGTTCGTAAAACAGAGAGCTGAATCTGAGTGAAGGTAGGTCAAGCCTCCACAGACTATTTGACACCTCAGACTTACCACAAAGCATGCACCTTCAATCAAGGTAGATAGATTTATTTTAGAATTTGGAAATTAAATCTATTAATATTTTAACAAACAGCAGACCGAAATGAAAGAGACTGAAGAAAATAAATTTTAGATATGTAAAGTTAGGATAAAGCATTTCTAAGTTGTGCACAAACCTGGGGATTTACAGACAAGTTGCAGTGTCAATATGTTAATAATGTCTTATATCTTAAGGACAGGACTTTATCCTCCGAGAGAGCTTTGCCTCCTTACCTGATACTGTGTGCTGCATTCTGCTTGCAGTGTCAGTGTATATCAGCCCTTTCCCGACTCGACTGATCCGGTACTCTCTGATGATACCATTTGGTTTCTTGGGTGCAATCCAGCTTAAATGTAATGTTGTTGAGTTCAAAGCACTGACTGCTGGTGGCTGAACACTCTCAGGGACTCCTTGGACAGTGACTGCAACTACCTGAAGACATATGAATTAAACAGCAATTTAATGTAATAGTACACTAGATACCATGATCAATGAGAATGTCACTTTTGTTTTAAAATGTTGTTTGGCCTGGCATATCATTACCAAGGGCCTGGAGAACTAGTTACTTTTTTCCGCCTTTTTCACAATGAAATCTGACCTTGAATACATTACATAAGTCTATGCCTACAATTTATCACAACAGGTTCACCACATTTTAGCTGCAGCGTACAGCACTGGGTGAAACAACAAAAACTGTCTTGCTTGAAAACTCTTGATAACTCTCTTCCATATGGTTCATCAGTGTCTCTGCATTTTAACTGCCTGATTTCATATATTTTAAGCACCAGTAAACATAGGGCTAAACCTCCACATATCCCATGCAATCTGAACTCTGTCTCTTCATAGCTATTTGCAAATCCACGTTTTTCTAAGGAAATCAAAGATTTTGAAAGAGAGAATAACTTGACACTTTTTAAGCTCTTTCTGGAAAAAAGGAAAAAGAAAAAGGCCTCTAGTGACTTCTACAGAGGCATTTCCAAATTACACTGGTTTAATAAGTGAGGAAAAGGAACAGGAGGCTATAGATATATTGGGGACAAACAAAGATTCAATTTTTGAGGCTTAGAGAAAGTGCATTTTAATATTCTCTACTGTATTTCTCTCATGTGTAGCCTCCTATTTAACAAAAATCAGTTCCTACAGCGCAATTTCAGTTTTGTGAAGACTAAGATACTGCTTTCTTCATCAGGTTGATTGTGTCAAGTTAAGATTCCAAGTGATCACCTGACAGTGGTTGAATCCAAATAAGGTTATTGATGTTTCTCACTTACTTACTCAATAATCTTCACTAATGCCTTCAAATTACACTTTTCCAAAAACAGTTTTACGTTTCCACACTGGCTGATAAAAGTCTGGCACAAATTCCACAAAGACCAACTCACTAACCTTGCTGCTGTCTGTGCAACCAGCAACAGTGCAGGCTCTCAGCTGGTATGAATATTCTTGATATGGCTGGACACCGCCTGTGTCTCTGAAGCTCATTTCAGTTCCTCTAAAACGTTCAATTCCATTTCGGAGAATAATATAGTGAATAACAAGACCTATCCCAGAAAGAAAGTTTTCCGTTTTCATTAGCTGAGAAATACAGTGTGATGGCATATCAGAATAACCTCATTATCTGCACACAGAAAATATTAAATGAAATCTCTGGAAGATCACTTTAAAAGGCAATCATCCCACTTAAACAGTTAATTTCAGTTAACAGTTACTCTGCTCAACCTCTACATCAACATCTCAGTAGATCTCAACATCTATTAAGAAAGTTATTTCAACTAGAATACTGGAACTATTCCAAGTTTTCTCACTGTTTGGAAATCATAACTAACTTTTCCTGAAAGAAATACGAGTATCAAAAAAATAAAAAACAAGAATACAATTTATAACATGAATGTGATTTTCTCATCAGATTTGCAAATTAATTATTATTATAAGTGTTCTCAAAAGGGGCTTCTGGGCACTTCTTAGAGACATACTTGTCTTCTATGAAAAGTGAGAATCTACTTTTTTTGTGATAAAAATGATCTCAAACTAGGGTCAATTCTTGTTACAAAGTCTAGGAATATATATATTTCAGTGCCAGTGACTAATTAGGAAATGTTTTGTGATTTTTGGAACACTGTCATAAATGGCAGAACATGCATTTTTTTTTTACATATAACAATACCATTTGGTTGAAGTGGTTCTTCCCAGTTTAGAAGTATTACGTCTTCCCGGTTATCCTCTTTAGCCCATTTTGGTGGACTTACACCCTGTGGCACATCTTGCTTAGTGACAGCTCTGCTAACGTCACTGAAGCCTCTTCCATAGCTATTCCAAGCAGCCACTCTGTACTCATATGCGATAAAAGGATCAAGGTTTCGGTCTGGAAAAGGAAAGTTACATATGGATAATCTCTGTCTTTTATCAAAACATGAAAGGATTTTTGTTTCTTTTTTCCGTATTTATGGGACTTATGTGTCTAAAGACAAGTGAATATAAAAGCTTTTCCTTTGGTGAGGGCCACTCTCTGATGTAGCAATACTTCTATCAACTTTTGTGAAACCAGGTTACTTTATGTATTCATTGAACTTACTGCTACTCATTTCATTTCCCTGGAGATACTGCCCAGATTCACAGATTACTCCTTAAAGAATGTTACTTCACTACAAGAGTTTCACATTTGATTAGAATATCTTATAGCATTCAGGGCATCTTCTTCTCCGAAGTGAATTAAATACACTAGCAAATCACCGATCTGATACACCACTTTTCCTTACCTATAAATGAATACTGCTCTGGGTTTCCCGTGTAGATGATCTCCTCTACAGCTGGACACACACCTTCCTTTGTTTCCTTTTCTGTAGCATTCCGCAAACCTTTTATCCATGCACAGATATTTTCCCTAGGGTCAAAGTCACACTTTCCACAATATGCTGTTGCTTCCATGGCTAAGGGACAAAGGATACTAGCCTTGCATTCCTCTTTTACCTAAAGAATACACGTACAACTTTAATATATTTTCTCCATCTTTCTCTCTTTACAAACACTATCAATTTGTATCTCTCTGTTTTTAAACAACATACAAATGAGGCACATTAGTATTTCTAGTATATGGGAGACCCTTTCAGTCTTGGGTCTGTCTACTGTCTCTGATCATTAATGTTTTTATAATCCTTTCTGAAAGAAACTGAGTTTTCTTTGTAGGGTCATTGCAAAAAAAAACCCCCACAAATTTTAGGCACTGGAACCCCAAACAGCGAGGTTTGTTGAAAGTAGGAGAGTCTGGAATCAAATGAGAAGAACAGGATTTTATCCCAGCATTTGAACATTCCTCCCCTGGAAGGGACAACATCCGGTGGCAAATCAGGAACAATTCCCGGCCTGCCACCCAGCCTTCCAACTACACAAAATGAGCTCTGTGCAATTCCTTGGCAGCTTTTGAGAAGTGAGGACCCTAGTCATAGGCTATATTAATCATGCCCTCTACCACCTCACTCCTAAACAGTAGTAGTTCTGCTGCAATAAGAGGCTTTGCAGAAACAGTGAGGCAGATACAAGATTTAACCCATGAAGAACAATTCACAGAAATAGAAATATGCATTGAACACCTACAAGTTTCCATTAAAATTCATGAAATAATATTTCCACCAGACCACAAGCTAGAGTGCAATAACTCTCATAAAATATGGGCTGTTGCAGGAAAAAATGTACTGCAATATTTGCTGTAAGTATTTCTGCATGTTAGGCTACAAACTTTAGAAGGGAAAACAAATAGTTCATATCTAACGCTTCCTTAATTCACATAGTGAAATCAGTTTGCTGGATGATTGTCAAGTGCTAGGTAATTTTATTTTCCAAACTTGCCACTTTTATAGAAATTACATTGTGACAGACATTGGTATAAGATGTACATTATAGATGGGTTGTTTTCACACATAACATACATTGTAGCTCCAGGACATGTCTCAGAATATCAGTCCTTTTAATATTAGTAATCTTTATATATCAGAAAGCCGGCGCTGCTCTCTCTTTTCTACCGAGGGTAAGTGAAATATAAAGTGTTTCCTTTGCTATCGCATTATAGCTAAGGCATGGCTCTAGCATGTTATATACCAGAATTCACTAACATCTTGTCAGCCATTTTGCCTCGCAGAAACTAATACAATGCACTGAGGAACTGCAGCTGACTCATCACAACGCTTGGATTCTCTCTGGGAGAAAATTATTCATTCAGTCTGAAAATGAAGTGACATGAAAACCTTGACATGAAAAGGAGAAGGTGGAAGAAATATTTCTGCATTATCTTGGGAGACAAATGAAAACAATACAGCAACATCTCTATGAGGCCGGATTTGGTCCATTTTTCTTTTTACCTCAGTGATAAATCCCACAATATCTAACCAACTGCCATTTTGTGGAATTCACAGAAACCCTCTCTCTTGCTCTTTCAGTCACTTCTTCTTTCTCTCTAAATACAAGTATATACATAAATACACATCTATATAAACAGGTTTTCCATCCTTTGGATGTTGATTTTCTTAACAAAAATTGAAATAGCAGCTGACAGTATTTTTAAATTGTAGATGCAACACCAAGATGCTACTTCTAGATGATGTTCACTGATTTCAACTGGTGTTGCAACACTTTGCAGTTCCGAAAGTCTGTTCAAACTGTTTCATATTCACACCTATAATCATTGGCAACTCTTTAAAATATTGGAATGAGCCTTTATGGTCTTTTTTTATTTTTATGAAAAAATGAAGTGAAAATTGATTGCATAATTTATCTATGAAAAGCAACAAAAATATAATATTGTCGTTGGTGTTAAGAGATATACAGGGACCTATCCAAGTTCTACGGAAATTTATGCCAAAAGTGCTGCTGGTTTTCTATGGAATCAAGGTTAAGTCCATTATAAAAATATCAACTGCTTAATTTTTATTTATAATTTTTTTTAGGAGCCTGGGGAATCCATGCCATACAGATTGCCCAAACTGAAAAGTAATGATATTTTTACACTTGAGAACTGGCCACTTCAGTTTCCATTTTCACTCAAGTTACACCACCAGGAATAGTGGTCACAGAACTGAAATTGTCTATACATGCCAGTCTTGTTAGTATGCCAGCTTTTAGCCAGTGTACTAATCTGAAGTGCTGGGCAACACTTCACAGAGGCAGCTAATCATTATTAATTCCTTTAGAATTCATTGCAATAACATCAATCATGGTGAACTCATTCGGTATTAATATGGATGTAATGTGAAAATGAATAATGCACACAAGAGTTTTTATATTCCTATTTTAGAAAAATAGTTATGAACAGTGTATTTCTCTTTCCATCATCCAATCAGGGCTACCGAGAGATTTTCTATCAATTACCTTCATCATCATTCCAGCTGAAATCTTGTCAGAGCAAACATATTTCAAAGGATTATATCCAACTCCATTACAGCATTCTTCACTCTTTGGAATAAGTTCAGTCTCACAGCATTTTACTGGCACTTGGTCATTCTTTCTATCATGTGCTAGGGACTCACCACTGGAACCTGAGCAGCATATGGTAGCTGACATATTCACATATTCCTGCCCACAACAGAACATCCCTGAAACAACAAAACATTACATCCGAATATGAAATGTAAATAATAAAAACATAGAAAGATAAGAAAGAAGAAAACTCAGAGTGCAATAGTTTGGCAGAAAACCATCAGCCTGGGATAGCAGCTGGAATTATGCAGAATGAGCTAAAGTGAGATTAAATTCGGAATGTGAAGTGACTAAAGTGAGAGCCCTAAGTCAAAGACTGGCTTAGTGCAGAATGCAGAAATTCAGAAAGCTTCTCCACATATTGTCAGGTCAGGTCTCATTCATTTCCCCTCATATGGGCAATCTTCCAACCAGCGAATCTTAATATTCCAAAAAGTTTCACATTGTATTTTATGTCTTAAAGTGGGTGTTCCTATTATGTTATAGAATTGAATAGGTGACTTTCCAAATACCAACAGTGAAATTTCAATCCTCTAATAGCAAGATTTACCCTCTTAGAAGTTAAAATCTAAATATAATTTTAATTTCTATACTGGAATTGATAACCTGTCAAAATTAAGTCCACCGTCTTCCTCTATTTTAATTAATTTTATTTTAAAATGAAAGGTCCCCATTACTAGTATTTACATGTCAAATTTGGTAATTGTAAATTACCAGTCTTGAACCCCACAGCATTAAAAGCGGTAAATTTTCACTCTGAACCAAATGCTACTGTCACCCCTAAAACTAGAGGTGAAATAAGCATTATTACTAATTCAGCCACAAACACATCATACAAAAAAATAGGGCTCTGATATACTGCTACACCTACAAAATAATTTGTAGTTAACACAATTTCTGCAGTATGTCGACATTTAAAAATGCATGCAAAAGTGGCCACTGCCATTTATTACGGCAAATCTCTCTTAGAAAGTCATACATAATGAAAAGTACTCTTTGAGGGTATGATCCTGCTAAAGTATTCAGAGCGTTTCACTCAGATCCTTGGAATGGCTCAAAATAGTAAAGCTACTTGCATACATCATCTATTTTCAGGACAGATTCCATTCATAGAATTCAAACTGGGTTCACCAGGTCTCCAAGAGGTAAATATTCCCTCCTGTTCACACCCTTTTTCCAAATCATTCTAGGATCCTACCATATTTTAAGGAGAAAATTAATGCAGAAAATGACTCAATTCAGTACCAAGAACCAACTCAGATAGCCCTGAGGGACTTCTGACAGGCAAGCTAAAATTTTGATAATGAACTGCTTTTCTATTGAAATAAACAAGGCTGTATTCTTTCACGGAGAACCTCATCTTTGTTTAACTGAATTAAAATTTTCAGCCAGGATTTCACTCACATAACAAGAAGTGACTCCCTTTCTAGTTTCTTTGGTAAACCATTACTTCTTTAATTATTATCAACCTTGTTCCAGTGTGATAAATTGCTAATTACTTAATACCCTAATCAGCGTTCATTCTTTGCACAGATAAACTGTGACAGCGCCATTAATTTAAATAGTAATTTCACTTAATGGCCAGAACGGCACACCAGATTTTTATGCAGCATTTTCTGAAGACTGCATCCATCACTGCAATATTCTGACATAAAGATGTCTGACGTGCACTAACTCACTTAGGGAGAGCAGATGTTGCAGAGCAGAGTTTGGTAGTAATTCCCATAGTGCATCACTTCAGCATGAATGAGCTGCAAAGGCAGAGGTAGACAATCTTCTGAAACTGCATTGCATAGCCTTTGACCTTTGCTTAATTTATCACATGTAGCACTTGACTCTTGAACCTTGACACCTCAAATGTACAATTTTAAATATGCTCCAAGAAAAACAAAAATAGGACCACATAATACTGATGGATCGATTTGCCTTCTAAAAATCACTTCACTCAATTACTTAAGGACCCAGAAATTCCTATAAACCCTTGTTGAATTCAGCAAAATACCAATAAAAAAATTTCTTTGTAAATCAGCTGGAATGTGTGTGTCATGCTTTATATATTTATGTTTCATACGCATATAATGCATTACAGCAAAAAGAAAATCCATGGGCTGGAAAAGACACTTCTGGCTAACAGTGATCTCTGTCAACAATTATTTCATGTTCATCCTCAGCAAGTGAAAAAAATCTACAGACATAGCTGAGTGATGAATTACTAATTTAGTAAATCTGCAAAACCAATGCCTTCAAAAGGAAAAAAATGAGTATTAAAAGGCTCAGCCTTTGGAGTCAGAATAGAGGATCAACAAAATACTGAGCCAGTGTACATTGCAAACTACTCCACAAATCCTTGGCTTACATGTGGGTACTGCAACTATCAGAAACCGGGAACCACAGCAGTTCAAAACATCATCCTTCATGATCCTGGTATGTCCGTACGGGAACAGTTTATTGGCTTTTATTTATTTACTTATTCATTTATTTTAAGAAAATCCAGGAGTGGCTTTAGCTCACATCCTGCTTTATAGCCAGAAAGAGACAACTTTGGAAAATCACTTTGCAGCAGCGGGGCTCAAGGAGGATGTATATATATACAGTGGCATCACTGCCAGCCTTTGCCAGCAGATGTCTCTATGGTCACCCCAGCTAAATAAGGCCATCAAGGGGTGAAAAAAGAGAGAAAAATAAAATGTAAGAAAAGAGAAATTAAAAAGAGTCAGAGCAATAAGATATGGAAAAAATATCTTTTGTTGCAGGATGGACTCTCCCAAAAACCTATTCAATGGCAAACAATAACGCTCTACTATTCAAGCCCTTAAACCAACAAACCAACGTACACTTTATCCCAGCTCTAGCTCCTGCAAAAACGCTTTTCTTTCAACAGAACTGGTTATGTACAACAATAAGGCTGTGCATAAAACTTGAGCTTTTGCTGAGTATGTTTTTCTCTTCTGATTTTTTTTAAGGAACGAGAACTTGCAAACAAAGCTTTAAATCGTCATTATGTTTTTAAACATGGCCTCCACTGCCAACTACAAAACAGAGCCTCAGAAGCGTTTCAGCTTTTGCAAAAGGCTACCCCTGTTACCTCTACCCCTTCTAGACAATGGGAACAGCTTTCCAACTACGATATTCTTGCAAAATTCTACTTTCCCACTTGCCAACGATAAGTAAATTATGTTTTTATGTGAGAGTATTTTTTCCATTAGAATCATTAAAATAACAGGGATAGAGAGCAAACAGATTTTGTGCCTGGCTTGTGCATTTTCATGATGTAGTTAGCAAGGCTGAATTACGCTAAGAAATTAAGCAAAAACCTATTGAGCATGATGTATATATGATATGATAAGAAACCACGGTCTATTCCATGCTTAATGCTAAGTAATATGATCTCTTTTCAACTGCGGTGCAAATTCATTGTTCAAACACGTATTTGTGTTCAGCCGTATGATGGCTTATAGCATAAAGTCCTCACAGCAAACCTGTGAATGATGAAAACGCTACTGTTTTCTTTTTTAATAGCCCCCAAAAAGTGTCATCATGACCCATTCTCAAGAAAAATGGGGGAAATGATAGAGTGCTATAGGTTAAACACCTTTTAAAAAGAGCTTTTAAAAAGCTTTATACCCATAAAGCTTTTTAAAATATATACATTTAAGAAAAAAAACTGTTAAGAATACATATATGCTGAAATGAAGAACATAACTTTCATCCCAAGATACCTGTATTACACTCCTACACAACTCATCTGCCCAGAGAGAGCTGTAAAAACATAAACGCTACCCCAGCAGTTCTGTTCCAACAGCATCTGTTAATTCACTCCATTTATAAAATACATATTGACAAAGACAACTGAACTGGGACCAGGGAGATTTGATTTGGTGTGAGAAAGTCAATTCAATGTGATTTTGTTAAAGGGCTCCTGCAGGCAAATAAAAGAGTTTAAGTAATAAAGTACATAAAGAGATGTTTTATGAGCCAGCCCCGTCTTGTGGCAGCCATACAATGCGCTGCTATGCAAGAGGGCCTTGTTCAGAGCTGAATATTGAGAGACCTGCATAGGTGCTGTGGATCAGACACAGTTATGGATCAGAGTGAGGGGGAGCTAAAATCATGCAATTTGTGTGGCTCACAGAATGCACTCCATGATTCACCACTGTAAGGGAAAGGTGGCATAGAAACCACAGAAAATATTCTAGTGACTACTTAGTTCAGCCCTTTCTGACACTCAAGACAAAATTATGGTACTTCTAAAATCACAGTGGCCTGAAGGAGCCAGTGAATACAAAAGATAAGCTGAAGGAAGAGCTAATTTTTGGAGAAAGGAGTTCAGCCTTCAAATCTGGATGGCTAAATTAGTTATACAGCTAGATGGTCAAACTTGACACACACATGGCAAAAGCTCTGCATCACTAATCTTAGTACACTAAGCAGAACTGGGTACTAAACCTTCATTATTTCATTGCTTAGAAATCGGGCTTCCCCTCCTCATTGCAATTGCTATTGAAGTCTTTTTGTCATGTTGAGAAAGCCTAAGGCTAACGGTATGTAATTTCTCTAAAAACTGCAGAAAGAAAGGACACATGAAAATACCTGAATAGGTATTTGTAATGATACTGCCAGTCTCTCTCACCAGCTAGTCACACAGTGCCTTACAAGGAAATAAGGTTCATGTCGTGCATCTGAGAGATTTCCTGTGATTTACAAGAGGCTAACAGGTGAATGGATACACCAGATGAACAGGTGACTAGTGCTAGGTAGTAATTTTTGTTACTTTTAAATAGCAGTGGGTTACACTGTACTTAAATTCTGTGTAGATGTAAAGGTGAGGGACATGTCCCAGCAAATAACACCATCATCTTAAATTTCTAGGTGACTAACCACATATCTGCAGAGTCAATGGAAAATTCCAGTACTGGGAAGCATGGGGGCACAAGGTGGCTAACTTTAACCTCAACACTAATCTTTAAGGGGAGACTGGTCCTATTTCCTGATTGCAATAAAGGAAGATAGTACATGTCTCTTGTATTTTCTGGAGCGTCTCCAGACCTCCCAGCTTTTTGTCAAAGGTAAAGAAGGGTTATCAAAAGCCCACTATTTTGGAGTCCACCAGCATGGCTGAGTAAAGCTTAACATCATTTTAACAGAATTGGCATAATCACCTTAAGTCTGAGTGTGTCACTGCTGAATGACTAATGTTACAACAGACGTACAAAGATGAAAACTCTTTTTTTCTTGAGAACTTAAGAGTTTACCTGTGAGAGGTCTGTGCACAGTTCCTTTTTCTTCATCACCACAGCAGACCAAGTCTGTACTTATCACTTCACCACCACAGCACTGCTGAGTAAAACTGTCATGGAGTGACCCACCACAGCAGATTTGATTTCCTGATGTGGAGTAAGGCATTCCCTGGCAGCAAGAGTCACCAATTCCAACTGAAACTCTGTTTTGCTCTTCATTAGGACAACATACTTCTCCTGTCAATTTAAGAATGAAATTAAAGACTTTATGCATATACAGCTCTTGAAATGCATGAAAGGCTTTCTGCTGATAGCAACAAGTATTAGTCTAGGGCTGCACACCAGTAACTTCATGTGCAAAATGTTCCACATGAAAGCATGGAATCACTTGCTGCTATAGAATGCTATACAATTACATATTTATTTGTAATAACAATTAAAGAAACATGCATCCATGCATTCAGGGCCAAGACTCTGTAAGACATCAAAACGCAAGCATGACAAAGGCAAATTGAGAAGAACAAGACAAATTATGTTTGCAAATATAGCAATTATACAGCTGAAAACTTGTAAGTATAGGCAGCTACATAGTAAAGAGAGTTCATTCTTCTTACGATTAACGGAACAGTCAATCTATTTATTCTCAGCAAAAATTTCCTTGCCTCCTCAAAAATCATTCCAAACTTGTTTTGAAGAACTGGTTCGTCTTGCTGAAAGGGTTTTTCAGTGTCATTCGGGCCTTCAAATCCCAAAGAGCTTAACCACTGAGCTAACTCTAAACATTAGACAACACCATCAAGTTCACTGCAGCTGGCTGCTACTTAAGCAAGAGCATTAGCCTTTGCAGGGACAAGGCCATAGGGTAAGACTGTCAATGCAACTGACATTATAATGGTGGGCCATGATAAACTGTGTGCTATGGACAGAGTGAATATTGATTATTTGTTTTACAGTGGAAACAAAACAAATGGTAAATGGTAGTAATCTTCATTCAGTACTGTCTGCACTTAACCTGAACCAGTGTTCTAAGAGTTAAGTGACTGCATTTTCTTCCTCTGTTGGAAGGTTTTCTCTGGCTCAAACATTGATGATGCAAGGCTTGGGAGAGTAAGGAAAGAGTTATTGCTGCTGTTGAAGACAAGTAGCGATGCTGATTAAAATATTTGGATTCCTGGCAGTTCATTGAAGAAATGCGTTTTGATTTTTCAAATTCATTTTTCCTAGTGAAAGTAATATCTCAAGATCTTTTCCTCTGGAAATTCGCAAGTTTCAGATGGGCAGCCCTAAACTTGATGCAGCTTTTGTCAGATACAAATATGTGATGCAACTGTAACATACAAGAGAGGACACTATTTTCCTTCCCTCCCAAATTCCTTGTCAAAGAGGTGTCCAGGACAGCAATATTTGTTCTGCTCTGCTTTAAGAATCTATCCCCCCATCTCAGTTCTGGGATGTATTCTTGCACTTCTTCCTGCACTAGCATTTCAGAAACTGAGATTCCTGCCTTCCTAATTTGTAATCTTCTTGCCTTCAGCACAGTATGCTTCCGTACATCTAGAGCTATCAAGCTGGCCAAACAACATCTGGGAAATATGTATGCTTAGAGAGTTTCCTGTATAAATAACTTATCAAATAAAGTCAATAATAAACCAAAAAGACGAGAATGAATTTTTAGAATATAATAGATATAATCTGTTTAGATTCTTCATCATATTTTCCTGCATTCCTCAGAATCTAAGTTAGTTACTACACAGAGGCAGTATTAAAACACAGAATGTAGCTTACGTCTATTGGAAATAAAACTGTTTTTTTTAAAGAACTATTAGACATAAGACACAAAGGATCAGTAACCTTCTCATTAACCTCTCAAAATGGGATCCATTCCAAGCCAGGCTTGAAAACGTTCTCCTTCTGAAAACTACCATGCAGTCTTGCCAGTTAATTGTTATCCTTATCAAAGAGTGACCCACATTAACATTTAGCTTGAGGTTATTTGCATATTTATAAAAATAAAAAAGAAAAAAGTGACCAGTATTGTTCATGTTGCTTCCCTTTAGAGAAGGGATAGAAGAGAATGCAATAAGCGTACTTAGAAAAAAATGTTTAAAATCGTGTTCAAATATTCAGTGCTTCATGCTTGTAGACTGCTGACTGAACAGGAACTTCTTTCATATATAAGACATTTTTTTCACTGTACTTTTCTTTCTCAATGTAAACAACATTAAGCTACTTAACACAGACCACCGGATGGGGACAGAGGTCACGATATAATCTTTCCATTTCAGTATATTGAGATTAATGAGGCCAGCAAAATACTCTTGTCTGGTTCTTACATGTGATAGCATTGTTCTGATGACATCATGGAAGGCATTCTAATATTGTGATATATGAATTACTTTTCAAGGGATCAGAACTCAGGATGTGCTGAATGCATTGGCAAAAATTCAAGTATTTCTGAGTCTAGGGAATGTGTGCCAACTCATGAGTAATGGAAGCATTTTAGCTCTTGACCTGACAACCGCCTGCAAAGAGATATGTGCTCTGAACACTGCCCCCTGAAAGGACTCTCCTCCCCCTTTTCTTTCTCTTTCCCTGTCAAAAAACCCACCAACAAATAAGAAAACCAAACCCTGGTAGAACAGAAGTGCAGTTTGGGCAAGTTGCTAAACTGTCCTGAGAATAAGAGAGGGTAGTTTCAGCCTTAAGAGATACTTAGTTTGATCTGTAATGTGGGTAGAAACAGGCAGTAGAACACACACGAACAAGTAGGAGTGAAGTAATCTCTAATATCAATCCCGAATACTAAAAATCATTCCATAAAAGAAATGGTTAGGGAAAATCACACGTGGTCAAGTCAAGCAGAGATCTAAACTGCACCACAGAATTGCCTAATGGTGTTTCTATTAAGCAGAACTTCCCTCCCCATTATGCAGCAGTTACTGCAATTAAGTATAGTTTGGCATAAATTAGTTCTCTGGGAAATGACCCAATCATCAGGTCTTATCAATTAAGCCTTTTTGGTATAAATGGAGTACTGGGTTTAGGAGACAAAGAGGCAGTGCTGTTCTCTTTGTTTATCCCACAGAGTACACGTCTAGAAGACATCTAGAAATATTGATAAATCTCACATTTATTGCTATGTATTTGCTCTCTTTGGTTTAAGAGATACACTAACTTTGTTGTTTTGCTTCTTTCAAGCACTTGAAAGAAGTTGCCACTTACCTGCTACTACCCTAGTGTAATAACCACCACAGCACTGATGCTTTGGTTGCACAGCATGTATCTGACCACCGCAGCAAACCCCTGATGAATTAAGAATAAATGGGATGTACTTCTCCTCGCAGCACTGGAAGCCAGGTTTACTATCATGCAGAATCCCGTTACAACATACCTAAAAGTAGTTTACAAAAATCAGTAAGGCAATATCTGTTAAACAGAACATAAGATTTTCGCTGACAAAACAACGTATATGAAAAACATGCACAACATATTGTAGTACTGATACAAATATGACTGCAGACAAATAAAATGCAATATTGCTAAAATCCTGTGCCCTCCAGCATTGTTAGACTTCAATAAACTACCGTAGATCTGACAGAATGCTACTATTTTGTGGCCTTCAACCGTACTGTACCTTAATAAAATAGTCCATTAATATGAATCATCTTCATATGCCTGGCAGGCTGTTTGAGTCTTTCAACGTTGAATAGATTGCAGTATAGAGATATAATCCACCCTCACCCTGTCTTTTTCTTTTCCCCCAATTCTTCTTATTTATTTATTTAGCTATTTATGATGAGACATGTCATATGAATCTCTTACAAATAAGAACAACAACAGGAGCTCCCAACAGGAGCTCCTGGGTCTTCTTTTACATTAAAATAAGTGGAATTGTCTTCTTATAACACATGATCACTTATTTAGGACCACAGTTCTTCAGACAACGTGATCTCAAGAGAATACCATTTATATAAAGATTTTTTTTTTCAAAATAAAATTTACATGGAAATGAATTTTGAAAAGGCCTTTTCACTGTAGACCTCTTTCTAGGTGCTGTCGAGAAAATTATACGCTTGAACAATCAAATAATTATTTGTATACTTACTCCTGTGCAGATAGAGTGACAGGCTGTATACATAACAAATCATACAGAACAGTCACTAGAATCATTGTAAAGTGTAACCTCAGACTCTACAGTCAGTGCAACTCATATTAGCTAGAAGGACTCTTACAGCTAGATAGAAAATGCAGTTGGCGCAAGCGCTTAAGCAGAGTTGCTCCTCTATTTTCTTTTGAGCACTTCCAGCCTTTATTTTAATCATGTTCTAAATCAGGTCATCTTAGCAATAGCATGAGGAAGAAAGTGTCCCTCTAGAAAGATCTTTTACTTATTCAGGCTCAGGACATGGACTGGTATGTGAAAAGTAATGAACTAAACAGGGCAACAAAAAGTCCTAAATGTAATATATATTACATTTAAAATACTGACTTAATGTATACGTACAAAAGAAATGTTTACTTTATTAATTCTGTGAATTCATTAACAAATTCCTTCTGACGTCTATATCAACACATTGTGCTTTGTTTTGTTCCATTTTGAATGGCCTTTACTCAACCACCCTTGGGAGGATTTGGTTTCTGAAGTTACCATTTGGCATATATAGCCCAAAATTAATACGGGGTGGGGCAGAAGGTTTTCTTGTCTCCTCATTGTATTTTGAAGTTTTATACCCTTACATGCTTTGAATTGTCACACAGTTTTCTGCTTTTACAGCACACTTTCTCATTCAGCATCTACGTCTTAGACAACTGACCTACTTGAATTTTGTCATTTTTTGTTCAAGAATTTTGAGTCTCTGTAGAACCCATTATATTATTTTGCTGTCCACCTTGTCATTGATAATATAATCCAATCTATGAATTTAATTAACCCACTGGTTCTTTCTTCCAGATCATTAGTTAAGATGTCAAATAAAACTCAGCTTTGCACCTCTTCTCTGCTTCCTATCTTCTGCATTTTTTTTTTATGACTGGCACATACTCCGGGGTGATTTTTTCTTAATTTACAATTGGCTCCAAAATACCTAGATTACCTTGTCTCTCTCTGTACTTCCACGTCATTTAAAGGCATTTTTGACGATATCAGATCAAGTAGTATTGTGCCAGTGTCCTCAGAGTAAACTACATTTAGCAGTAATCTTGATACTTCTAAAGAATGCCCTCTGCTCTTTTACTGTATAATTAGCTCAAGACACCAGTCAGCTAATACTCTATCCACCTTCACAAAAGAGGCCAAACACATTCCTTACACGTTCTTGGTCCCAATTTGTGCCTCCCTCTGTGACCTTTCTAAGTCAATTTCTCTGCTTCTTTTCATGGATCTCATCTGTCATTCCCCATTCTGTTTCCTTCTTTTCATCATCCTTCTTGGACACCATCCATATTTTCACCCGAACACAGTCTTCCCAGTCTGTACAGATAAAAAAACCCTGCACATCTTTGCATTACCCACGCTCAAAGGCTTGAGTAGCCGTTTTATTTTCCACAGGATGTTTCCAGTTTCAATAAATGCCTCTTCCCTTGTCAATCCTTTACAGAAACAGCTGCTCTGCATATTTCTCACAAACACTAGGAGGGCCATTTTACTACTAACTGTAAAGCATTTTGATTGGATAATTATTTTTAAGAAAGTATTATCACTAATGTCTCCTCTTTTCCTCCTGAATTCTCTCAAAAAATCACCAACTGAACACCTAGCTATGTTCCAATGGCTTCAGCAGTTGGTTTTCCATGTAAAAAATGATTTAAAATCCTCAGTATTTCTCAAGACCCCAAAGATAGCTTCCAAAAAGAGGTCCAGTCAGATCTAAAGCCCATTCAGACTCTCATCTGGCATTGCTAATTGATATAGTTGATGCTATTATTATGTAGCTCCATAACATCCTCTGCAGTCAGCTGTAAATTGTGAAATAACACTTTTTTGGCAGTCCTCTAAAGACATTTAGTTAGTATCTGCATTGATATTCAGTCCAAGGATTCTGCATTATCAGTCCATAAAATAAAATGCATTCAAGTAATGCTAAAATTATGTCATAGACAAAGAAGAAAAGCAGATAGATTGAAAGTTATAGTGGCTAAAGGTTATTATTATCTCATCCTCTTAGATCTAAAAGTGACAGTCCAAACTGGATGTTCCACTGTAACTCTGTATGCGGAAGAAGAATCCTTGCAGTGATCGGATACAGCGACATCAACATTTTAAGCAGGTTTGAAATCTCGCCCTAGTACAGAGAATGACATATGCTTGCTAACCAGGTCTTTATTATCTGTGGAAATGATGCAGAAGGCTTATCCTTTCCTGCCATGGGAGCCCTTAAAAATATCGGTAGACTGAGTCATTCACAAATCAATCCTGTAGTTATCCTACCATTCAAGCACACAAAGGGACTGCAACCCAGGAGCACAGAGACTGGAAAGGGCCAGCCATAAAGGCTAACTAGGATACCTGAGAAAGGCCCAGCCAGCTATGACACTAGCACAGAATAGCTAGATATCCAATCTGGCAGGCAGGATTTACACAATTTTTTAAAACAATTTAAAACAATACTTTGAACTTAATCTATGCAAGCCTTTTTAAATTAAAATTGTGTCATCCCTGATCCGTCTGCTTGCTGAAGACTTTGCTGATGGATATTATCTCGCCTTGTGGACACATGCCAGTTGAGCTAGGACAGATTTACTCGAATAAACAGATGTGCTAGGCAGCCATGTTTATCCTTCTTGTCAAATGCTTGCTGCCAGAGCCACTTTGTGAAATAGCAATTCACAAAACACTCTAAGGAATTCCTATTAGCTACTAGAGTTCATTAAAAATTTCTGCCTGTGGAGCAAACACCAGAGTAATGATTGACCCATCATGTTCTCATGTGAGAAGGAATATTTTAAATTAGCAAGAATCATTCTTTTTTTTAACTTAAATTATCCCAACATCTACATAAAACTCTCCCTCTTTTTTGGTTAATATACTTATTCTCCCATTCCTTTTCTCAAACTGCCGCTCTCATTTAGTAATTAGTACAGCTGGAGATCAAAAATCCACACGCAGAAATCATTGTTATTCTGTTAAATCTCTACACATCATCTTAATAAAACAAGTTTCATTTCATGTTTTTCAGGTGTGTTACAACATGCACTCTACGTGAAGTGTTATCTTTTTTTTAATAGGTTCTCTAAGCCTGAAAGAACTTGAAGAGACTTTGCACAATACTGCTAAGGTTAATAGTAGATCTCACATAAATATTGACGAAACATCTTTCATTAGTGTCTAGATGTGTTAGGTTTCACTCCTGAAAATCATGCTTATAAAATCAGATATAAAGCCACTGTTTTGCTCCTCCTGTCCTTAAAGAAATGAGTCCTGGTGGTACTTCTAACAAATGGCACATGTTAAATTTGATGAGCAAAGGGTTAAGTGTGTACTTCCTAGTAATGATTAGTTCACTAACTGCAGATTTATGTAGCTTGTTACTACCGAAAATAAAAAATACTCAAGCTGTATTAATACTTTCAATCAGAACCCTCAGAGGCACTGAACTGTATGCTGTAACTACTGTATTTTACTGTTGATGTTCATACTCAAGAGCCATTGTGTACTGAAATTATTAGCCTTTATGCCACTATTTTAATTACATTTAACTGTTTAATTATTTTCACTGTATCAGTGTCATTATTTTCAGAGCTCATCTCAGGATCCAAGCAACAACAGAAGGACAGGTTAGCAGATACATGGATAATGAAAGAATGCTTTCAATATCAGTACTCAGATTATCCTCCATGATGGGTAAAGCTTAGGTACCTTCTATCGTTAATTGAAGCACATCTCTATTAGATCTTGCAATGCATTCTGTGAGCTGATGTCTGGTTTGCAGTTTCAAATATGAGCAGAGTTATGGATCACACCTCACCAAAAATGGCTAGGAAAAAGACTGAGTTTTGGACACGTGGAAAAACCCACGCAGCACACACCTCTTACTGGAAAAGGTAGTCACATGACATAGGGACCCTCCTGACATTCAGCCAAATTTATGATGGGACTGTAATCTCAGCTGTCATGCAAAACTATAAGCAAAAACCTTCTCAAATTTTTTCTGCATTCCAGAGTTATAAAATCACCCAAGTCTAATTACAAGCACTAGGATAAGGATATCAGCCACAGTTTTCCATTGTATTTAGTGATAACAACAAAGATTCGTAACACTGAACTAGAGCACCAGAAAACAGCTGGAACCAAGAAGTAAGGATCTGACTGAAAGCCTGTTTAAAGCAGTAGGAATCTTTTCTGGTCTTCACTAGGCTTAATATTAGGCCTATAGGAGCCCATGAATGTGCATGTGCACATCTCCCTTGTAGCAAAAAGGTCATGTGCTTTTTTAGAGATTCCCAAGATAGCTCTGAACATCAAGTCGGTTTCTTTACACAGCACTGTGCTATGCAGAGGTACTAACTTGGATCCCAAATGCAGCATACAGATACTAGTGCAACTCTGCACCCAGGCTAATTAGTGCTGCCTTTCGACAAAACTATGCTACTTAGTTAGCTGAAGCTAATTCAGCCAACGTTGCCTTGGGAGTCTCCGCAACCCACTCTGCTGCACAATGAAAACACACCGTCGTATTCCTACTACTAAAACACTTAAGCTTGCATGGATGGAGGGGAATGTATTTTGGTGATCTATCATGTAGATAAGAAATGATAACAAATCCTTCCCTTGCTGCAGTACCCTGTGCTAGTAAGCTGACGTTGCCAAGTGTTACCCATAAACCCATCAGGAAATCTTAATAAATAACCCAAAATGGACCCCCAAGTTATTTTTTACATAGGTGGCTAGTTCTCCTCTCACTTTATGCTTTTGAATTCAAGGAAATTTTAAGAGGGGAATTAGATCCATTGTGTCTCGTATACAGGGTGCAATACATAAACCAAGCAAAACGTCAGTCTCCTTTTTGAGGAGACAAACAACCTGTTTGTTTATCCAAACTATGCACATACACTTTTTATGCCTTCTCTGACTAGTCTATCATCAAATTTGATATGCATGAAGAGAATATCTATGTGGAAAGATATGTACATATGTAAAGAAGTTGTAGAACAGGTTAAATGAACAACAAGCATTTTTATAATTATTAAGCCCCATAGAGCACTACACATGAAAAAGAAAGAAACAGGAACAGTAATCAGCTGAGTTTACCCATTGTATTTATTCTGTCCTAATGGAATCTTAGCTCTTAGGAATGGGACAGAGTTCTTCATTTAGTAGAGCAAGAGATGGAGCAGTTGTGATACGGATGTGGTTTGAATGGCTTCAGAACAGCCATTTCCAAAGGACAAGTTCCAATCACAAAACACACTGTAACCGTTAAAGCTAGCAGTAACTTCTCGTCTCTAGAGGGAAAGTAAGAATAATGTAGGCTTGCAGCAGTATTACCGTCCCTGCTAGAGATTGTCTACATTTACAGGTCAGAATTGAGCCATACTGGTGGATTAGAAAGATGCTGCCACATCTGTTCAGTAGAAAAACAAAAAGCTTCAGTCTCCTTGGCTAACAATTCACAGTAGACACACACAATTAAAAAACAAAATGAAAAACATCAGTTTTTCCCTCTGTTTAGAGAGATGTCATCTTATATTCCTAAATATGTCCCATTCTGATAAACTTTTAATATATATGACTTAATTTTTATCAACTGCTGCTGAGGTGGCTTCAAATAACACACAGAATTCTGTGCTGCACACCTGGAAGCAAATGCGAATGTGTGATGGTTCATGATGTCAAGATTTTTGTACATTTGTAAAAGGTGTGAGGACTGACATTTTCAAAGGGAGATATCTGTATTTCAGAATTTCAAGTAGATTTTTATGCGACTTAAACAAAAAACTTGTTTATTGTTCTTGAGCTGATTATTACTTAGGCTGCTTTGCACTAACACTAAGTGGCATCTCTTTGCATTTGGCTGTACAGTTAACGGACGGCAAATAGCAGCTGTCGTTTTGGTAAGAGGCTTTCTTTTCAAGGCAATTGTACACTGGTCACAGTGCTGCTTTTCTTCAGTTCTGTCCAGTACAGACTGTTGAATCTAAAGACTACATATACTAGCACAAATATTTCAGCATTGTAGCTGGCACAGAGTGACGATGAATTCTATGGAAACTGATATCCCCTGTGACAGTGAGCTGCCACATTAGCTGTTATGCTGTCCCTCTCCTAGACTGCAAGGTATGTCGAGGGCTCTCTAAATACTTTTACAGACATTTTGAACCATGGGTAGGTCCACAAAGCAAACCAGATGAAGCATCAGGAGGGAAATTTTGATCAAGTCATTTACAAAAATTACTTTTATGACATTTTATGTATGTGTGCTTCCTTCAGGTTCCTGTGAACCTTCCAGGCATCTATTATATGTTCATTACCTAACCAAATAGGACCCACTCCCAATCACAGTCTCTGACTACCAGGTGTAAAGAACAAACAGATAAATGACTCTGCTCCTATTTCCTTACTGTTATATGAGTACAATAATACACCACTGAAGGTAGTAAAGGTAGCTGAAACAAGGTAGTAAAAAGGCTGAAATTAAGGTTTGTGAAGTATTCATAGATTAGAGAGAAGATCACTTTAAAAAAAAAAGAAAAATTAATTTAAAAAAAGTCAGGAGGCTATAAAAATAAATGGACACTCTCCAAGCTCAAAGCTAACATAAACTTGCACAAAGACTAAGTAAGTAAAAATGGAGGGAAAAAAACTTTAAAATTAATATAATACCAGTTTAACTCATCCACAGGCCAAGAGGTATGTGAAAACATCTACTAAGCCAAAACCCTGAAATAAGTAAATTTACTTTTTAGAACCAAAGACTGCCCATAATTCACTTGCAAGGTTTCAGAAATACATGTGTATAGTATTGCTTTCAAGGCAACTCAAACGCTAAAGCTGTGTCGACTGGAATAATTTATATTTTGATCTGAACCCCTCAAATAACTCACTTCCTTAATTACTGTCTTGTCTGACAGGGAATCTTGTGAATATATATTGTTTGCTTTAGTCACTGAGCATGTGATGATGCTTTTGACAAATAGGGACACTATTTCATTACATTAAATCTTACCTTCAAACTAAGAGTTTTCTACCTCATTTGTCAATAAAAACCATTACAGACTCCTACTATGCTATTGATCCTACTCCTAAACAGGAACTAATATGAAGATTAACCTGAAAATGGCCATAATTTAAAACCACATCTGACAAATCACAATGGATCCCATTCAGAGCTGCTCATCATTGTCATGTAACAACCACCCGCTTGTAGCTGAATCTAAATAGATTTTCTGTACGGAATAATCTAGTCACTCAATCAAGGAAAAAATTGAAAAAAAAGATAATCATTCTAATAACCACTATTTGCCATGCAGGTTTTGAGGAATGATTCCATGCTCAGGGAGAAGCTTTAGGGTTTTATAGGTGTTTTTGAAATTCTGCATACACCTAAAAACTTTCCTATGGCCTTTTTGTGGTCCAACGCGATCGCTTTATGACAATGGAACCATATGAACTACCATCATGCACTCCACAAGTAGATATCTGAATACTTGAGCTGACAAAGAATTTCCTTTGGCAGTTTACAGCGTCTGATCTGTGGCACACAGCTGAGCAAAACTGATTGTTCCAAGTAGGATACAAACATACATACAAAGCCCAATATAAATATATACCTACAAAGTAATTTCACACAATGGGATTGGATGAGTAGATCCAAGGAGCTGGTACTGACATCACATCTCTATTTCATGTGGTTTGTGAGATGTGCTCTGGAACAGATTCAGCCTGATTCTCCGGGCTGAATGCACTATGCATGTAGATGAAAGCTTTCTGAAGGGAAGAAACTTTGGATGCATGCCTGTGAGGTTTGCGGTGAGGTGGCCCACAGACTGGTTTGGAACCTCCCGTTCCCAGCCAGAGCTGGAGCGCATTTGGAGCGTTTTTGAAGCAGAGGTTCAAGCTTCCTTTGAAAGGGATTTAGTTTGCATGTATTAAAACCACTTTCAGACTGAACCAGCAAGCAGTAAATGAAGACGATCTTGGGGATTCACTTCAAAAGTGCACTATTTCTCCAAATCAAATTGTTAATGAAAAACACATTCATAAATGCTAACCAGTTCATTAGGGCATTTCTTCTGAAAGGAGAAACAGTCAGCAACCACAGAGTTAAGACAAGAGAATCAGTTGTCATCAGTAGACTTCTATACACACTGCTAGAGATTTTCACACAGCTATCCCTATATTGAGCTCAAACATCCAATTTGATTTTAAAATGTCTCCAGAAATTCATCACAGCCTTAATCTTAAAACATCAAAGGTGATCCACTTCGCTTGCTCTCATGACTAAAGCAGTTTGGTTTACGTACTTATTCCTAAAAGTATGATTTTTCATTAAACTGCTATCTTAAGAATACACACGTACCTTCAACTCTGGATGATAGCACTCTTCTCCACAGATATTTTCATGCCGTTTACATTCTAGGGAGATGCATATTCTATCACTTTTGTTGCTTCTCGGAGCCTTTGCTGCGGTACACCTCTGCCATGCTTTACGTAAGAGATTATATCCCAGGATAATGCCATTCGGCTGTCCTGGTGATGCCCAGCTGATTTGAAGAGATCTACAATAAGCATAAAATTAACATATTTTTAATTATTTGAAGTAACATTGGTGCTTATGGTTCTACTGAAACTTACATTAAAGAACTAGCCTATTATGGTTCCATTTTATCCTGTCCGTATAGGATGAAATATTTTGAAATGTCCAAAATGCCATCTTCTGGATGGCAATTTTCATAGCTTCTTTAATAAGCAAATATTTGAAAACAGCATCAATATTTGATAATAGTCTGGGAAAATGAATCAAGCATCAAAATCTTTGAGCAATCAAAGTCTTTAAGTATCATGGAAAAATTGGCTAGCATTTCGCCCATTTTAATTCAGTAGTAGGAAAAAGGATTCAGTGTACTTTCTTGGTGCTACAGCAAAGATGTACAAGCACTACTGCCAAGGCTGAAGTGGGCCATTCCATCCTCAGATATGAGCCTGGTGGACTGTAGCCTGTAGCCAGTGCAGCTTACTCTGATTGTACTCAGTTGCAACTGTAAACAGATTTGCATTCATCTTGCCTTTTCCTGCTTTTAAAGAAACTCTGCAAAAAATACATGTTGGTCTGAAATTTTTTCTTCAACATAAAATTAATAGAAAGTAACACTTTAAATGGACACTCTCCAAGCTCAAAGTTAACATAAACTTGAACAAAGACTAATTAAGTAAAAATGGAGCTACTCGAACTACACAAACTATGCAAGTACTCCTGCATGTACACACGCTGATCTCCTCACTCTATAGGCAAATATTTTTGATTCTTTTGAAAAATATTTAAATGAATCCTTTTCAGAGTAATATAAAATTGCTACATTTTAAAAGTTTAGTTTTACTGTGGCATCAGTAAGTACTAATTCTCTTCTGCGCTGAAATATTTTTATTGACGTAACATTAGAAGTGAAAAACGTAACTCTTTATCATGAGTAAGACTCAACACTTCTGCCTCTGAGCAAAAAGGTATGACTGCAGCAGCCGCAGAAAGACTATCTGTAAAACAAAATACTGTTTTCAATTTCAGGTTTGCTATCAGACCATCCTCAGTTTAAGGAAAGAAGTATCTTAAGGAAAAAATCATGTTAAATTGTAGTATGCCTGTCATTACTAAAATGTGCAGGTGTGGGCTCCAAAATCTTACTCAGCATTACAAATTTCCTTTTTTTAAAATCAAAGATCTCAAAATTGACATTAAAAACAGAAGTGGGCTCCTCCGGCATGCACATTTTCTAAGGTACCTGTTTACATGGATATTTCAAATTAAAACTTGATTCATCTCTTGCATAATCTCTCTGGATTACAGAGTTACATATGGCACCAATTTCTTTCAGTATGACTCCCTTCTTCAGATAGAGGATAGAGGATTCCAGTGTATACTTTTGCTACATGTAAATTAACAGGAAGTTTTACAGCATTTTTTGGTATATACTATGCTCCAAATACCTCCATGTCCCAATTACACAGACACTGTCAGAATGCCAGTGACATCAGAAATTAGCATTAATTTAAAGTGAAAATGTTACAGCGAAACAGCAGCTGCTGAGATAAACTTTGATGTCTTAACAAAATAAAAATAACCATACTAGTATTTCACTTCCTTGAGGTATAAACAGAGGAATACACATAGCAGTAAGCATTTGGAGAATAGGAATTCATGTCACCTACGAAGGAATAACTTCACAGGTGACTTGTAGCGTCACGATTATTATCCCAAGGTTTTCATCTGAGCCGTAGACTTAATTCTTTACTCTGTATATAGCTATTTTCTATTTACTACATATTCTACCATGTGTGTGAATACACACACACAAATGTCTACGTTTAAATAATGTTACAGGACCTGATTTAAAAACATAAAAGCAGGAAAACATTTTGTAAACTTTCAGAAAAAGGATAAAAAGAAAAGGGAAAGAAGGCTAGTACTTCAGCCTTTATAACCACCACTGCAACTCTCTCCTAGTCTTTGTACAGTATAGATCACAGGAGCACAGAAAGCACTTCTACTCATATTTTTGAATGATTTGCTTTCTGTAAGTCTCATTCAGACCCTCAAGGGTACATTTGCAAAGTAATGTGCCAGTTTTTGCATTTTTGCAAGTCACTATTTCTCTCTGAAATAATCTCAAACTATGTCTAATAACTGATGCAATGATTTGAACGTTTTGCCTTTGCTGTAGATCTCCACATGTATTTTCTTTTCTTTTTAAAAAAGTGATCACTTTATTATTATTATTCAATTTATAGATACATATTTGAGGTGGGCACAGCCTGGTATTATGCAAACCTACAGCAGCACAGATAAATCATGAGGCATGGAAGCATACTGACTAGTGCTACTGAAAGAGTACGACTTCATATGACCCTCTAATAGAGCCACAACTGTGTTAACTCACAGAAAAGCAGACTCCATCACAATTATATGACTACTTCAGTTATATCTATACCTTCTGATGCTTGCCACCCATGAAAAATCGTGGTGTTTTTGAAAGCACCCCAGCAAGAGCAACGCACAGCTCAATCAAAACAATCAGCAGGGTTTTCATGGAACTGAAGAGGGGAATGAGCCTTGCAGTTTTTTGACACCCACCATCTTGACTAATACCCCAGGCTGAACTGAGAACCCTCTTGAGCAGGTGCAGACTCACTGGGACACCGTGAGTACGTTCATACGCAACCAGCTGCAGCAGCTACAGTGCCCATGGTTACAGAGCCTGCTCATCCTCTTTTTCTTTGTCCCTGGTTACTCACCCTCAGATAAACTGGAGTTGTGTCTACTGCTGGTAAGTGCCCACAGCCTGAACTACAGAATCAGGCTTGCTAATTGTACAGATTAGGCACAGATGACTGTATAACTTCTGGCATGTGGAGTATAGTCCTTGTCTGGCCAGAGAAAACTTCATTCAAGCATGTGCAAGTCATAATATTGCAAATGCTGGATGAATCTCTCTTATGTGACTGCTGTCAACGTGGCAAATATATTGAGGTAGGGTTTCTTCCACTGAAAATGCAACCTAACCAGGTAATTGGGTTCACAGAAAAGAACTGCTGCAGACGACAATGACCATGAGGCACTACAGCAGTTCCAGAATACAGAAAACAATTTCAAACTGATCCATCCAGATAAATTTACTTTTGGTCCAACAGCCTGACCTGAAATCCTTCCGTTCAAGCATGTCAAGACAATTCATTCAGACATTTCTGGGTAGAATTATAATTTTTAAAAATTCATGAAAAATATCAGTATTTCAGAGTTCTGTTATGGCATCAGACACATTCTGATAGGCCTGACTTTGGAAAGAAAATTCTAGTTCTTGCCTGCTTGAAGTATCACCAGCTTCAAGGGTCTATGAGTCCTGAAAATAATTCCTTCTGAACTTCTTTTAACACAGTAACAATGGCTTAACCGTGAAGATTAAAAATACAGTAAATCCACACTTTTGCACCTTGAGAGCAAAGGTGGTACTAGTCTCATCAAATACTAGGGTTAAATTTAAAAATCAAATCAAATCTGAGAATCAGTCAATTTACTCTCAGGAGCAGGAATAAAAAAAATCACAAAAAAATCACAAGACTCGCATGGTATTCTTAAGAAAGGGAACACTGTTATTATTAATACCCAGTGGATCAAATACTTTCCTCATCAGGAGGTCACACATACTGAATAATTGCTTACGCATTGTTGCACGACAGCTAACCACCAGCTGTATCACAGACAACACTGCTAACGTAATTAGAGAGGCAGCATGACACAGTACAGGAAGTCTGATAAACGGCATTATGCTTCTGTTGTTGCTACAAACTTCTTGGGGAAAAATTTTTGTGCCATGTTTTTCCCATTACTGAAGTGGGGAGAGTGATGAGGTTTCCTCCGTAGGGACACTATCTTGAAAGGGGGAAGTGCTATATAACACACTTGAGAGTACCGTGCCTGTGTTCTGCCCGTCCTCCGGACCATTCTGATTAGCTGGTCATAGACTGGCTGCATGTCATTCCATACACATCTTTCTCAGCATTTCCTATTCATCCATGCAGCCATGAACTGCTCTCTGTATTGTGGTGTAGTTTCCACCAATTTTCCCAGTACGGAAAAGCAGACTTACTGGTCTTTAGCTCCCCAAATGCTTTTGGAGAAATCTTGTGCTTTACACAGCACAAGAGTTTGACAGTTTCATATCTGAGCTCCTTCAGAACTCTTAAGTGAATGCGATCATCCCAACAAGTTACTACTAAGTATTTTATCCATTTGTTCTAAAATCTTTCTTACTAACGTATTTATTTGACACAGTTCCTCCACCTCATTCCCACCACTAAAAGCATCTGATATAGAAATCTTCCTAAGTACCATCAAAGTAAAGGTTTTGCCTAGTTTTTCCGCCACGGTTTATCTTATTTGAGCTTTCCTATTACGTCCTGACCAGGTTTTCTGGTTCCTCCCAAAATGCACAAAGGGCTCTCTTTTTCACCAGGAAGCTCTGCAGGATTTTCCCTTGTTTGTTCCATGTGGTGTTTTCAAAGTCATCAATGTTTTAATTAAGCACTTAGGTACAGAATTCCTCTCAGGGTTCATCTGCATTGTACCTTAATTTTCTGAAAGGTACAAAGCTGCCACTAAATACTGCCATTAAAAAATACCTAAACATGCCATTTCACAGAGTGAAAGAGAGAATTATGTTAAAAGAAATTAGCTATTTTCCAACACACCACAAAAACTTCCTCCACCACACAAAACTTAAATCGGTATCCACATGTATGCAATACTCAGAGAACTATCTACTCTGTTCAGTAAAATACTCCTCTACAGAGACAAATCCTGAGGTCCTAATTCAAGGAAAACGCATACCTGATTTTAATTGCACTTATCTTTACCTAAAGATGCCTTCCTCCCTATGCCCCTAACAAAACCTAAACAAACAATATAACAAAACAAAACCTGACTCAGGACTTCAGGACTGGGTCCCATACTATTTTCTATTTGAAGTTTGGCATTATAAAATAATCATTCCAGGACTGCGACCTTTTGTGCCAAGTTTCAGCCTGAAGCTGAGTTATTAACTGTGAGGGGTGGAAAAGTAAGGTATTTATAATGGCTCTGGTGGTATAACCTTCATTAGAACAGTTTGGATGGAGCTGCTATCAGAAAGACTTCTAAGAAGTTGGTTGGTGAAATTATAATTTATGTCATGCAGCACCTTGAGGCAAATTTTAAAACAATTATTTGTGAACGCTACAAAGACATTTTCCTACAGCATTCTCATCAATAACATAGCCCCCAAACTGATTCAGAAGTGGAAAAAATGCCATGATTCCAATTAAAGACAATAAACTCCATGATCTGTATTATATCTCATCTACCCCATGAGCCTATAATCTAGAAATGCCTTTTTTCTCTTTCTGATGGCAGATATGTATTAAAACGTCCGCTTTTTTTTTCCCAAGCTTTTTCTTTTATGGAGGATAAATAAGCAAAATTCATATTCAGCCCAGCACCCACTGAGGCTGTCAGCTGTAGTGTTTGTCATATTTCAATCAAAGCTGAAGCCAGCCAGTCATTTTTATACTGCACAATCCCTACATACTCGAGGACCAGAATTAATGAATTAGCTATTGATTAAATTCCACTCTAGCAAATCCACCGTGGCAAATAAATGAACTACCCGGGGCACGTGTAGGCCACGGCCAGACATGTCCGGGCAATCGATCAATGGTTAGTATTCTTTTGGGATATAAGAACAGCTGATGATAATATGACATGTAGAAAAAGGCAGTGTAGAAACAGAGTCTGTTTCTGGCTGAGCAGATTATAAAATAGGAAGGGATTTTTGATCCTTTTGCATTCATGTGTTATGACATATTTAGTCTATATATAATAGCAGAAGCATGCATAAGTGTTTGCAGTACAGACAATACAAACAAAGGCATACATAAGTTAAAGCCAAGGGCAAAAGATGAGATCCTGAATTGAGTTCTTATCATCAAACAAGCTTTGACTTTATCTGTATGTGTGACAGAAAAATAGCAAGCTTAATTTCACCCTTATACGGAGACAAATGGTGAATTCAAGCAAAATGTAGAAATGATAAAACAGCAAACAAAAGTCCTTAAGAGATCGCAGGAGCAAATCTGTTCTGCTGGCCATTCCTGAAGGCTCAGATGTTTGATTTCTGTTATTTTAAAAAAGATCTCTTCTTGTTTCTACAAAAGAAACACTGCTAATGAGCATACTCCATCAGAAGGGTAATAAAATCACACCAACAATAAGATACACTAGGCTAACTGTTTTATTGTTGGTGCAATTTTGATAAACGTGCTGGTAAACGTGGTTTTAGTCTGCCTTTTGGAAAATATTTACTCCCAAAGAATCTCTATCTATGTTCCTGTGTGGCTGCTTCTAAAGGCTGCAGACCTGATTCTCCTTTTACAATTAAGAACTTGGCCTATGACTGTCGAGGAAGTGGAGAGTCAGAATGCAAACAGCTCTTCAAAGAGACACAGGTATGCGTGCCTTTTAAGATAGCTTATTAATTCTTACTGCTGTGATGGGTGACTTTTTTTCCACAATTACTCGAAATTTCCATTATCAGCATTGCATTGCTCCCTGAGCATTAATCTTCCTCTTCTTAACTGACAGCAGAGTGTGATAATTTTCATTCCTCTATACTCCTCCTTTTAAATAGTTCCACCTATGCTTTCTTTATGATTACAACACAGTGGCCAATACATGGGTATGCACAACCAACCAAGAGTGAGATATCCTCAGTTGTTCATTTGGCCAGAAACTCCCAACACCAAAAATACGATCATGAACAAACACTTTAGAAGGTATACCAAATTCTCCAATGCACCTCATTCAGCTGAGAGAAGACAACCTTACACTCAGTCTCCCGTTCCAGCCACCAATTGCTGTGATACATGAAAGCCAACTATAGCATTGTACCTTGAGCCAGTTACGTGAATAACGGGTGCTGACAGCTGCTTTGGCTCATCCTCCACAGTTGTAATGCGGGTCCCATTGCTTCTCACACAGGCATACACTGTACAGGCTTCAATCTGATGAAGAAGAACAGGAGTTTCAAATATTCAGCTGCAGAAATTATACAACTATGTTACCTATTTAGACTTTTCTCCCTACATGAGATTTTCTTCTTTTCTACTTAACAGATTCCATGTAGCTGGGAAAATACCACAACTTTGAGATAAGCATATCCACCACAGACACTGTGCTGTTGCTCACCTTCCTACATCTTTTTCAGAAACAGATGTACGTGCAGCCCTCTGGTAGTGATTGCTGTTTTCTATTAAATTAGCATCAACAGCGTTGCAGTGAGTTTGTATTTCTGTATATATAAACAGAATCTGGCACGTAACCCTTAAAAAAGTCTAACTGTAGTTATGATGGAGAGACAACAAGCTACTATATTCTAATTTAGGGCCTTGAGCAAGTCACTTCAGTTTCCTACACCTACCATGTATTATGACACAAAAATAAGGATAATTTTCCTTAATACGTTCTATTCCTTCCTTCATGTCTGTTCTGGAAAATTTTGTTAAAGGTAAAAAACGTAAATACAAATCATTTGCTTTGTTATTAAAAATCCCACAGAGATAAAAATATATTCCTTCAACTCTTGGGATTATTCTAAATAGAGGTAAAGTGAAATAGCAAGTGAGGACGGTAACATTGTTTCTATTTGACAACAGAGAAGTTATTCAACATAAAAGAGCAGAAACAAATGAAAGATAATACAGGAAGATTACCAGTGAGATGCACATGCATCCAAGATGATATTTCCAGAATAAGAGAAAACAAATCAAAAGAAAAAAACAGTTTATTTTTTTTTTTAATCTATCAAATTGATGCAAACATTGGTCTAGTATACAGACTAGGAGAGTGGAAGAAAAGAATAATTAACATCACAAGCAACAGAAGGTGGCCATGGTAAATTAATATAGAGGGTCCATACGTGTGGCAGTACTTTAAATTTGCATTGTTATTGAGAAAAGATAAATGTGTTTCCAAGTAGCATTCAGAAAGTCATATGTGTATTCATGGATGGAGGTTTGCTGTTTCAGAGGGGCTGGAACATAGAAATCTGTTATGGTGTGCCTGTCCGTGATATTTACTTATAGCATGTTGTAACCGGATGCAAATTTTCAGAACAGAATGTACATGGTTACTGCTAAGTCCTTCTTACATATAACACAAACCAAACCTGAATGAAATGGACAGGGATAGTTACAAATAAATTCCAAACTACATTTCTTGATTATGTATTAATACAATTTAAAGGTAGAGAGATATTATTTATTCTTTTCTTTTTTTTAATCTGCACACAATATTTTGTTGTTCAGTAGACACCTGAATAGAGAGGCAAAGATGGAGATGGAGAAAGAGAAAAGTGAAGAAAACTATTGTAACTATTAACAGTATAAAAAGTACTACTATGTTTCAGGGCTCAGCTCTGCTTCCTCCTTAGTACGATGAGGAGAAAAAAATGGTAAAAGGATGACAAATGCAATATCATTATTTCTCTGTGCTGATATATTATGCGTGCCTGATGTTTCTAAAACAATTGCAATTTTTTTTTAATGAGTAGGAGTAGAATCTTTGCCTCTTTGTAATATATGTTGGGGCTTTGCTAATGCTGTAGCACAGAGCATTTAGGAGAAAGTAAATGGAGTTCTGATGGTCTGAAAAAAAGAGATAATGGAAATTTGTATTATGAAAAGTGTATATAGACCTAAAATATACTGAAAATAATTTTTGCTTTGTACATATATACACACACATGAGTGCAAATATATATTCATATGCATATAGAGAAATTCATGAAACTATGCATCTTGGAAGTACATATATTTTATGTAAAATTAACATATGCTACACAACTCAGAAAAGATATTCTAACCTGTATATCGTATATAGTGAATGGAGACAAATCTGCTAAAAGAAAAGACCCAGGTTCGTTCATTCCAGTCTTGTACTGCTTATTATTTACATAGATAGAATACTCTGTGACAACACCATTCGGGTTTGAAGGCGATGTCCAGATGACACGTACAGCTGTACTGTTGATGATGACAACCTCTGGAGGGAACATGCCCTCAGGCTCTAGAAATAAAGGAAGAAACTGAATAAACTCCAGCTGTCTCTGCAAAAGCACTTGTTTAACCAAATGCAGATTAGTATTTAGGTTTAGCAAAGGGTTCAGTGCTTATCTGCTTTCCTCTGATGAAGTTATCACAGTCTGAAGTCTTCTGTAAATTGGCTTATTATACTCTCAGTTAGAAACCATGAGAGTTGATGGTAAAATGCTTTATACCACCAGCACAGCGTCAATCATCTGTGGTACGTGGCCAGTGAGATATGATGATAAATTATCCACCCATCTGCACTGCCAATATAAAAACATGATGTTTACGTCTCCCCTAATCCCAATCTTTCCAAAAATGAGAAAAAGAGAGAATTTTGCTTTTAAAGCAAAACTTGAGACCAAAACGCTTTGCCTGGTGGAATGTGACTTATCAGCCTTGTAGCTCAAGTAATATGAAGCAATATGCAATATTGTCATTATGTAAATGGTTCTGAATGTTGATTACTATAGGTAATGATGAAGTCTAACACATATTAAAAAAAAAAAGCTTTCCTTAGCGTTAAATTACATAATTATCTAAGCATGTCAGAAATAACCATGCAAAGACCTATTTTTATCATAAGAACCCATCTTTACCAGTTGAAAAATTGCCCTTGCAATCGATTCTATTTTACAAACAAAAGGTGCTGACCTTTGGCATCAGAAAGGAAATGGAATCCTCACTTAAAGTGCTTTGCTAATGACCTGGAACACTTGCTTCTGAGGTAATGATATTATAATGTTTATAATGAGACTTTATAAAGCAAAAAGATTAGAAAGACCATTCCAAACACATTTCAAATTCACTATCCTCCCCCCCGCCCCAACTCCCATACACTTGCTAACTGGCATAGAAATGACTCATAAAGAAATTTTCTCAGAGCCTGAACTTACACCTAGAGTTTCTGGTGACTCAAGAAAGGTCCTGTGTTCAACCGTCATGTCAAAAGCACACTGCTTCACAGAGCAAATCTTTTTAAAAAAACCCATTAATTGTTTTTAAATTCAACCATTTATTGATATGAACTCACTTCCAAACTTAGCGTACACAGATAGTAGTATATAGCAGAAGAGAGAACAAACTGGGTTAATACCTGCTATTAGAGCTTTTGCTTCTGTCTCAGTGGGACCTTTTATTGATCTACCACATGATGACAACCAGCACTTAAGCATTTTAGCCCTTTTTCCTTTTATACCGGAAATTTTATAATGGAAGGATGACTGATCTCAACTCTAACAAAAATCAATCAATTTCTGTCTCAGATTTTAAGCCAAGCTGCATTTACTGCTAACCAACCTCCATCTGATGTAGTCACATGCACAACTTCACTGTTGATGCTGTGGACCCCATTGAAAACTTGAAACAATATCTGATACTCTGTGTTGGGCTGCAAATCACCAACAACTGTATAGTTTACATCAGCCTGGATCCTCAGAGATCTCCTATCAGCAGTAGAATTCAAGAAGAGGATGTAATAGGCAACATCTCCTTGCAAATCTTGCAGTGCTAAGAAAAGAAAGGAAAAACATTGGAAGATCAACTGGAAGATCAAGTTTCTTATCAACAGCATTTATTTTGAAGACAAAAGTAAATTTTATGCCAACTCTCCTTATTAAAAAACAAGAAATGCAAAGATTCCATCAAGTGCTTATGCAATTTCAGCCTTGTAAGCAGAGATACAGAATGCTCTTCCAAACTTGTCACACCCACTAGCAGCCCACCACTCCATCTAATACTGGAGAAAGCTTTCTTTCTCTAAGCGTCCCTACTGATGACAATGGAACCTGTGAGGTAAAAAACAAATTAATGAACAGCCAGCAGTGGTGCACAAACTTTGCACCTTGCCACTGTAAAAGAATAGCTTTCACTCAGGTTGAAGAGCAAAATCAGATTGCTCTACAGCACTACTTTAAGGTGAAAACGTCAAGTTTTTCCCCCCCTTTTTCTTTCTTCCTTTCAAATAAAACCAAACAGAAAGCACTGAACTCCTGTTACTATGCTCTAGCCAAGAGGAATGAACATGGGTAAGTGCCTGTGTTTTAAATTATAGCTACATTCAAGTTTACGCAGAAAGCAGTAAAAAAAGGCCATAGTGAAAATGAAAATCCTCGTGTTATTATTCTAGAACCATTGTGACAGCACCTATATGTAAATCTGTAATAAACTTATAAGCATTATATTTATGGAGGGGGGAAAAAAACCCTCTTATTTCTTCCCAAAATGTATTTTGCCTAGTAGTAGTTTCCCCAGGGCAAGGAAGAGAACGCAGCAGCAATTTCTGGCTACGCGTGAAAGAACATTCATTGTTCTGAATAGATGGGTAAACAACAATTCTATGCAACTCCTGCGTCTTCATTTCAGTTAACTGAGATCTGGTCTGTTACCTTATCTGTCCTTTGCTGAATACCTTAATTTCAGATCTGATCAAGTGCAACTGCTCTTCCAGTAGACATCAAGATGAAAAAAATAAATACGACAAAAATTTCAACCACTAATACGTATTGTTTTAGATGACATCCTGTACCACTGAACAAGACTTAGCTGACTTGAAAATAGAACAATTACATTGTTAAAAGTCAAAAATATATTTTCTGAATTAATATGGGCAGAAATTCTTAATCAAGAGGGATATGTTATTTCTGTTTTCACTGGTACAGATAGTTCTAAATCCTTAAAAGACAGAAAACTTCACCACATTTTCCAGAAAAAGAAGGATAGCAAGGCATCTTATGTTAAGGTCTTTCAAGTTCCCAGAGAAAACAAGAAAATTATTTTGAAACTACTAATGTGGAAAAAAAACTTGGGTAGACAAAATAGTTAATTTGCGTATTCTAACATATAAAGTAATGAAATATGATAAGGAAATAAGGTTTTCCAATAATGAATGGCCTTGTCTTGGTGTTTAACCTTTGCATTCACAAACAGTTATGGAGGAAATTTCTAAAGTATGAACGAAAATGAAATCAGATTGCATTACCTACATCTAGAAGGTCAGAGGTTCAGATTACTAAGGTAATGAAACTTCAGTGAGGTGCTTCAGATCTATTACATTTGTCAGTTTTTATAAACATGCTTACTTCAGGCATGCAATTATAAGATAAAGAGACTACATTTGTTGCAATTCACCATCCAGGCCTTATAAAATCATTTGCATGCAAGTCATGAAGAAATTCCCCACTGCTGTATTGGCAGATCAGCTAGAGAAAGTGGCAACATTCATTTTAAGGAGCAGACCAAAAAGACAGAAAAAGAGGATCCTCTCATCCTGAAGGAATGTGTATGTAAATTTTCATACAAAGAGATTAAATGTACCAAAAAGACAAACGGATTCTGTGTGCTACTTCTTTATAGATTTCTCATGAGCTTGCATTAACTGTTTTTTCGCTTCCACTAGTTCCTTTTGGGCAGAAAGAGCCTATAACAAATAGAAACATGCCTGAAAAATAGCAAAACATGCACCTTTTTTTTTCCTGTTTCTTTCCTCTCCCTTCAAGGACACTTAGCTATATTATAAATCAAGACAAGGACTGTGTTTCCTATGAGAGCAAGGCAGACCAGCATAAGTGATGGCAGCTTAACATCTAGTTATTGGAATAAATACTAAGCACACTTACTTGGTTTTGACCATTCCACTTCTACAGCAGTATGATTAACTGCATGTGCAGTGAGGATGCTTCCTTTCTCTGGTAATCCCGCTAATGTAGTAGCTATCACTTCTTCGCTTGATGTATATCCTACCTCGTTGTGTACTATGAGCTTGTACTCATACGTTGTGTACCTAAGACATTTTAAAAATAATTCAATGGAACAAAAAATACCGATGCAAAAAACATTTGCTCTAACCCTTCTGGCTGTGCCAAAATTTTGTTGTTTCTTTTTTTTCCCCTGGAAAGTGAAGTTGCATTGTTTGCATCAATGAAGAATCTGTAAGAGATGTCTGTCTTTCGGAAAAATTTCAGCAACATTAGCATGGCAACAAAAAGTAAAAGACACAATTTCACTTCCTCATAGTTACAGCTTCTGAGGTGTTGGGAGATTATAGCTCAATTCAACATGTAATTACAGCAGTGGCAAGCTGCCAAAATTTGGATCGCAATTTAATCAAATGAGGCTCTTTTTCTCTTTTGGGAAACCCATTGATTTTAACTTCCAGAGTCTCTTTTGTAGAAGTGATTCATCACACAGCCAGGACTCTCCCACTTCAAAAACATCAAAAAAAAGGCTAAAAATGCAAACCTATTTTATAAAGTATTTTTCTTCAAAACTATATATATTCTATTTACACAGATTGATTAAATATCACATGTATATTTAGTAAACCAAGTGAGTGCCACTCCCTAACTTCTCCTCTCACTCAATGGCATATTAATGTTTCTTAAGTGAGATTTCATAAGCTCTAAATTACTTTCTTCATAGAAAGCCCCAAACAAAACTGTGCAATCACAAAAATACAGGATTGTCTTGTTCAAGTTTTTGGAATAACTGTCTACAAATCCAATGAAGGAACATAGAATAAACGCCTAATATTTAGAGATTTCTCTACAAAAATAAGTGTCACTTACACTGTACTTTTACTTTCACTTTTTACTGCTTCACTGCAGCACCCTATGTTATGCAATCACCCAGCCTGATTTTCAAAAGAGCTAAGCTTTAACAGTCCCACCAAGAAGAAAGCGTGCTAATGGGAGCTGACTAGCTCTGACTATAGTGATAAGTGTTCTAGAAAAACTTTGACAATATATGTTACATATAGTTTCCCTCCCTGCATTTTTCTGCCACTTGTAAACATATCATATGGTTTTCTTGGCTATTGCAGTGCTCATGCAGTCAAAAATGAATGGGATCCCATCTTGACATTTTAGGATGAGAAATTGAAACTGATTTTGGATCCACATTTCTAAAGATAAAAATAAAGACATTTGGATTAGCTTACTGGAAATGAAAAAGCCATTTGAAGAAATCATTGTAAAATAGACTTCTATTAGGAATATAATAAAAATTCACTAATTCTCAGACATGCTTAAAACACAAACATAAACACGCAAAATAGATACTTTTATATATATATATATATATATATATATGTATGTGTGTATGTATGTATGTATATACATATAAGAGTGTCATTCTCTATAACATGTTCTCGCCAGCCACAAACTCTTCCTGACCTGTTGACGGCAGAAATGGCAGGGAAGCCATTCCCTTGAGGCTTGAGGCTGCAGAACCCTCCTCAAGAGAAGTGCTCAGGTATATGTGAGGGTTAGGCACACTTTTCTGGCCGTAGCCTATTGCACCCAAAAGCTCCTTGTACCTCATTGCTTCACCAAGACCGTGTTAGACTTCACTGCCCCTTCAGAGCTGCAGGCATAATGCTGCACACATTAGCTCTGCTGAATGAACTAAATTAAAAACAGAGGAAACATACAGAATTTAAGACATGGTTTAAGAAAGAAACGGACACTTTGGGAGGACTGGGTTAAAGAGCAACTCCACAGCCAGTTATTCCAGTGGATGAAAATGAACTGTGAGCAAGTGCACAGCGACAAGCCAGAAGTAGTAACCCTCGGCTTGGATCAGCCCATACAACAGTCAGGAGCAGAGGTTGTATTCTGCTGGTACGAATCGTGCTCAGGAGGGATGCTCACACAGCTTTTATCACAGTAAGTAGAAGCAATGTACAGATAGTTGAGGGGCAGGGTTTTTTTATTTATGCAATTCTCATAAAGCATACCAGCACACACAGAGAACACATATGTTCTGTAACAGTCCATGGATGTCTTCCCAAAATTTTACCCTCCCCCCCACCAGCCCCCGCCAAAAAGCAAAATTGATGTTGCATCTTTCATTATAGAATCTTAATGTGCACGTTTGCATGTTTTAAAGGTGGTAGCTTTAACTTCGAGATGAGGAAACTAAGGCAGATCAAGAACAAACGCCTTGCTCTGTATCACACTGTAGGTCCATAACACACTGAGAGAGAGAACTCACCCCTTCGCTTCCCCACTCACAACACCCTACATTTAACTATGATGGAGCTTACCCAAAGCTGCCTTAAATGACATCCACTGTGAGTGTATTAAATACTGTCACTGATTACAGAGATATTAAAACAATCGTTAACTTGCACTTTAAAAACAAGTTAAAAAAACAATACTGAAACCAAGTTTCAAATGTATCCCAACTAGGACTCCTCAAATGTTCATTCTGCCTATGGCCTGACTTTGACAACACACCAATCTAGAGCATGTATACACACATATACCTCTAAATGGTTTGACTGCATGAGCATATCAACGCTAAAATTTCACAAGATCTTTATTTTCATTTGGATTTTATAGCAATATACAAAAATGAAATATATAAAAGATTCAAGAATGACAGAATAATAAATCCCTGCATATTAGAATTCTTAATACTATACATGATGACAGAAAATATTTCATTACATAATTGGTATATTCACAACATAAAGACACAAGAAATACTTTGAACTATTAAACATACACCATATGAAATGCCAGCATTTGTTTTCATAGTTTTTGTAATCTCACCTGCTAAGACCCTTATCTTCATAAAACCACTGAGTTCCTGAGTAAATATTGTGCCACAGATTTAAATCTTCAGGGGGATTTGATGCAAGTGGTTGCTGGATTTTACGTCTCAGGAGCTCATATCTAACACAAAAGACAAGCAGAACACCAGGATTATCTCAACTAATGTTATTACACAAAAAATCAGTTTTCTTTTTTTAAAGCCACACGTTATTTTGTTTTTACAGCTGTAAAGTTTCTGAGGTAAACACTCTTTCTAATGTTTCATGATTTAAAAGATTCAATTACTTTAAAAAGCTACTTTGAAAATGGAAAATGAAGCACTTTCATTTGAAAGAACAAGTGTTTTCAATGATTTACAAATTCTAAACTAGTGAAAAAGCTATGAAGCTTAAGTCCAAATAGCCTAGTAACAGTGTCTTATGTACACTTGACTGATGTCATCCGACATGCTCAGACTGTTCCAGCATAGGAAATGGCAAGGTCTCTTTAGCAAACGAACTGAAATATATAGCATTTCTATTACTATTTTACTGGTAGTAGCACATTAAGAGTGTATTATATTTAATGCATGTTTGTTCATAATTACAGTGTTAATTACAAGTGACAGATAGTCATGGAAAGAGGTAGCCCAGCCATTTATAGAGCTTAGGGAGGCACCTTTTTTATTTGGGTAGACATTCATGATGTAAGCTTGAAAGACCAAATTATTACATCTCAGTTTTATTTGGTATCTGAAGTTGTATTCCTGTCTCTGCTCCAAAAAGTAGGTCAGCTAAGGCCCATCTTTCATCAAGTGAGCCATGAGACACTCTTGATTCAGATAACGTCTTCCGTCCATTCTGCATTACTCACTCTTTGTCATCTTTCATACAAAAACCTTATGGAATTCAACAAAGATTAAAGCTCTTCATGTCTATACAAATTAAAGGGGATAACATTATATTTTGCATTCCCCAATTAAATAGAAAATTATATCCCAGAGGAAACAAAATTATATAGAGTTGTTTAGAACCTACTAAGACTATTATTCTTTATTAAATTCCACAGGACTTTTCAACGGGACTTTTGTTTCAGTTTGATGGCAGTGTTTTCTTTCGTAAGGCACCAGATGTTTATTCCCTAGCAGTTGCAGAACCACTTGGAATTGCTTTGACTGATGAGCTGCAGTTTTAATCAAACTACAGTTACAACAGTGTTTCCGCTGATACCCAGCAAGTTAGAGCATAGACATACTTAGTCACTTAAATATGCAACGCAATTCCCTGAAATTCTGAGCTGCTGTGTATCCCACCCCAGTTCGAAAGGTACCATCTTTTAAAATCCCATCAAAAGTATGTGGACACTCATGCAGATCTTAAGGACTCTCACTTCAAGCTCTTATTTCTGGAAATGTTTCCTTCTGTGTTTAAGCATTCTGTAGAATACTAAGCCTTGATGAGGTTCACCGTTCTGTGAATGATCTTTCTGACCACTGGGTTTATGTGCAATTCGACTTTTATCTTTTTCTGTTAAGATCACCTCCAGTTTGATGAGGAAATGTTGCACAATAGCATTCCAGATTTGAGATCCTGAATTAAGCAGGTAGTTGATAGGTACTGCCTATAGCGATTCTGCACTGCTTCACAGCAGAAATCTCCTGAGAAGCTGTTTTACAAAAGAGCTAAGAATTCTCATGCTCCATGGAAACTTGGATGTTCAAGTGCGACTTTCAGCTAACTTTCTCCCTTAATTTTAGAGAATAAACCTCAATATGGATAAACAAGCATTGCACCACTGACCTAGTGATGCTAAACCAAATTACTGTAGCACTTGGGAATAAAATCTCAAATATTAAATAATAAAAACTAATTAAACTGCAATTTCATAAAAATATTCAAATGACTTCATACCCCAAGAATAACTCTCACATCAGTGGTTCATCAGTGTCAACATAACCCAAAGACAGAACATTACAGTACTATTAGGAATAGTCCTGGCATATTCTGTCCAATATAATTCATAGACAAGTCATGAAAAGCATCAAAATCTTTTTGAACACTCAATGGTGATGGAGTGTAAATCACCCCCACTGGCAGCTGCTGCTGCTACTCTGCTTGCTGCAGACTTCTTGCTCCATCATGCTGTACAGAGCAGCTGCTTCAGTGGTTGTTCTTGTTGAGGGCAGCATGGCACACCATGAAGGAAATGAAGTTTGAAGATGTAGGTCGTGCTGACTTACTTCAATAATCTATGGTAAAATTGTCATGTTGTTAACCTCAGAATAACAGAGACCGCTTTTCAAATCTGCAAATTTTACTGTACAGTAATCATCATTTCATTCAGTTGTAGTGTGCCGTAATTAAGCCTGAAGAAAGAGTCAAGCTACTGTGGGGTAATAATATATGCAACTGAAAAGGCATTACATGATAATTATTGAGCCTATCAAGGCATCTAGAGTGCTACTAACCAGAACATATGGAGCATATATGGAGTATATTATGGATATAATTCTATGCGCAATGTTTCACAATATCTTAAAGCATTAGAATGAAAGATTTCAGTTTGATATTTATTTTGTGTATAAATATATATTTGTCTTTACAATTTTTTTTTTTTTTCACTCAAACAGACATTTATATGTACTCAGTAATCATAGATTCAAATCAGGACCCCACACCATCATTCCAGACAACGTCAGAAAAGATGCCTTTCTCCAGTTCCTGTGGAGCAATGCAGCCTGCTTTACCCAGCACTTCCTCGCATTTCTAGTTTTTATCTCTGCCCCTAAACTTGTAGCATTTTAATTTCTGCTTTTCTCACACAGTCATTAATTTGCAATTCATTTATCAGTTAAGTTCTAGAGCTTACTTTGTGTCATCACAATACCAAATGGTCAATTTCTCTTCATCTGGAATAACCCACGCAGAACATCGGATGTGCTGAACACTCGTGTTCACAGAGATCTTATATTTTGTCATTTTGTTGATGCAATGTGTTGCCTGAACTCACCACCAAAAAGTGCCTGGTGCTGCAGCCCACAGCAGTTATGGCTTTGTTAAGATCCTGTGTTTATTCCTTCTAGCTCTTCAGACAGCGCTGCTCTGAAACACTTAAAATTCTTAACTCTGTTCTAAAAAGTAAATCCCACAGCACCGAGGCCACACGTGCACAAAATAAGCGCAAGAAGATTCAAATCTCCCTCTAGACATATCCACTTTACATGAGTCCACTCATGACTCCTGAACCCTAAAGAGGAACTTTGAAAAGTCAGGAGAAATAAGAGATCCCATCATAAAGTTTGCATCCCCCAGATTTTTCTGAGTCAGATTTAGGTAAGGAGAAGAAAGCTGTCATCTCTGCTGCAACAGAAAGCTTACCTCAGATGAGGGCCATTAGGCCTTAGGGGTGGCCGCCAAGAAACGGCAATGAGCGACTCACTGACTGGAGTCACAGACAATGGACTAATACTCTGGGGAACTGTTGCATGTGTAGTCACATTGGTAGGTAAACTTTCCGTGCAGCCTCCTAGAAAGCCATCACCTCCGGAACATGCTATTACAGTGACTGAGTAGTTTGTATAGGGTATAAGATTAGTCACCAAATGACTTAAAGTTGATGAAGTATTCCCAGTAATGATAATTCTTGGATCAGGCATGCGAATCTCATAGTTAAGGATTTCTCCATTCTGTATGAGAGGAGGTTTCCAAGAGACCTGAAAGGGGAGGGGAGGAGACAAAATACAGAATTCTTACAATCCGAATGCAGAAATACAAAAATAATATGCTATAAATGGACACAACTGGGATATCCAGATGTTCTTTTATTTCTTTGTAAAGACAGACTTTGTGAGTGACCTTGCCCAGGTAACTGGGATTCAATTTTTAAAGGTACATCAGTTAGAAATCTAATCTCCTTTAATTTAGCGAAGATTAGGTAACTAAGCAGCAGTTGTGCCATTGAAAATCGACTGTTTGGCTTCACTAGTAAAGTGGGAATGCTCCACTTCTCCACTCTAAATTCCACGACGTGTTCAGATGCATTAGCAAAATACACTAACTTTCGTAAGTATCACTACTTGTCATTTGTTTCCGTAGGGTGTGTTGCCTGGTACACTGATCTATTACTGGCAGAGTAAAAAGAAAAATTTTGGGGGGGGAATAATTTTCAGAAATGTATAATGGCATTAACTCCTATGAGAAAAAAGAGTCTGTCCACACTCTTTGCACGACAAAGTATGCTATTTTCCCCCCTTTATTTTTCTATTATAAATTATAATGGCAAGTATCAGATTAACAGATATAATTCTCCATTGTTAGTAGGACACAATTATGCTGAGAAAAATTTAGAGAAGAAAAACTGGAAATTACATATGGAATTTATGGTACAGTTTTATATACACTGCTACAATTACTGCAGTTTCGATTTGATTTATCCATTTGCAAAACCAAAACCAAAAAAAACTCAAGAAAAATATGGCTGATTCATTGTCAATCATTTTTAAGATTTTGTCAAATTAATTCTTCTGTTTGGACTCACAATTCTGTTCTTACTGAACTGAGGCTAGAGTTTTTTTAATATACATTATTCTCTTTATTCATTCTTACCAAATCCAGTGAGGAATACAGTACAAGCATGTTCCCAGCCTTTTTTTAAGGCTTTTTAACCACTGCATTTTGAAAGAGGGAACTTCAGACTGACATAAAGGGGAAATATGTAACTATGTTAAGAATGTCAGAGTTTCATAAAGTTAGCTAACTACATCTGTTAATCCTCCTTGCTCTAGAACTCCCCGTGCGGGAAGTGCAGTGGCTTTGCTTTGTTCATCGCTCTGACTGCTTTCCTTGCTATTGACCCACTCATATATAACAGTCGTTGCCTCTTTTCCTCCAAGGCATGGTATAATTAAGGACTGAATGCAAGATTACAAAGAATGCAGAAGCAGAGGACATCTAGATGAAGATAGGTGCAGAATAAAATAAAGATAACAATGACGTGTTAAACAGTAGTACCAAGATACTTTAAGCTGAACTTTTTCCTTAATTCTCTCAAGTCTCCAAAGTGAGTATCTTTAAGAAGGTATATGAACAGTTGCATATGGCAATGGAAACATAGAAGCTTGACTTATAAAACGATTTTTGATGGACCCTTAAGGATTAGGAAATGTTATATCTTAGGTACAGAAGAACCTCTTAGGCCTTCAGACTCATAAGAAACCTGGCAGCAAAGTACTGGAGAAAGCTGAAGGTTTTTGATAACAGAATCTGGAATACTATTAAACAGAGAATTAGCAACAGGGTGATCTTGAGTACAGACAGCACAAACAAGATTATTGGTGCCCACATAGGAAGGACTTAGCTCTGGCTAATTATCAAATGCTGTATTCAGATTTCTGTTACTACTGGCCCCAACTCATGATCAAGCAAATAAAGAAAATATGATTAATAAAGCAACGCAAAATTGCACAGAAGGCGGGAACCAATTCTGCATCTCTCACAGACATTGAGTGAAACTTTTTGCAAAGTCTGTGCAATCTCGTCCTAGGTTTAAGAAGCATAGAAGGATGGATGATTAAAGCAGATAATACAAAAATTTGTTTTCAAATGCAGGTGGAAAGCATTCAGGCTACTGAACTTCAGATGCTATTTTCAGAACCAATGCTTTTTGCTGCTTCCACCCTGCACACACTGACAGGAGGCGCTGTATATGTCACACAAAGAGGGGAATGTACCCAGCTCACTTTTCTTTTCAGGGACATGCCTTTGAAGTCGCTGGAAGAAGCACAGAAGGCTTTAGGGACCACGGGTCTAACACACTACAGCAACACACACATTTCTTCAGATATGATCATATTGTTCTTTTTTGAGGTGCAACACCTGTCCCAAAGTTCAGCCTCAATGGAGTGTGACGAAACGCAATATAGTCTAGGTCTTTCTTTGGAATATTAATACAATAAAACTGTCATTACTTATCAGTGAAAAATATCCTATTTGTTGATTAATGCAAGGGGGCTTCTAATAAAAGCACTAAATGTTCTATATGTAGTTATAGCTCAATAAATTAACCATATGTATATGTTAAATGCTTTCCTGGTACTATACTCTTAAAATAGAAAATTGTCTAAAAATGTTCACATTGTATCAAAATTTGTTTTATTTCATGGAAGGGAGGAGGGGTTATTTTTGAATTAGATTACATTTTAGATACATTTACGTCTAATAGCATAAAATTACTTAATAGAACTTGCACAACACTTGCTATATACTTACAGAAAGGAACAGATTAATTATATATGCAGAAGAACAGACACAGCTCCAGAATTTCAGCTTGTAAGTAAGTCTTATAAAATGTGCACTATATAGTAAAACTTGAAAAAACTCCCAGGTGTTACTTCATGACAATCGTTGTGCATTAGTCAACAACATACTTCATACTTCACTTCATACTGTACACAAGATACATGTTCTATAGTATTTATACTGGGAAATTTCTCTCTCTTTATTTTTTATTTTTTTTAGAAAAATGAAAATCAGGCTGAACAAAAAGACTATTCTGTCAGCAGCATTATCACACAGAAATGCAACTCACTTCTTGCTAGGCGTGGATATCTTATGCCAAGTAGGGGATACCATAACCGTGATTTGGTTAATATTTTTAAAACTAGACGGGATATAAAGGATACTCACAGCACTCGTCACTTGACCTGCTTTGAATCACAAATGTCACCTGGGAATGACAGGACATGCAGTCTCTGACAAGCCTCCCTCTGTTAGGGAAGGAAGGCGGTAGCCTCTACACTTCAATGACAGGTCAAGGGCAAGGGACTGCCTGACCAGTACAGTCTAAATGAAGATGGTGGAGCCAGCCTGGTTAACATATACCTCATGCTACTGGACCTCTTCTCCACTTTGTTCTGCCAAGGTTTGAGGTCAGAGCTTGGCAATGCATGAAAGCAGAAAAGCTCAGTAGACAGGCTGTGCTGGAAGCAGTAACAGTTTGTTCATTGATTTGAAGCTCAGCATTGAGACCATGAAAGAGGATGCCCATGAGGAAGACAGAATAAGGTAACTACAGGGAGAGATTAACTGATCCAATGTAATGACTCTGGAAGCTGTCATTTAAAGATCAAAGCACCTTATTTTCTTCACCACAAAATTTAAAGAGACAGAAATTAGCCATTTTACCCCATTAAACAGTTATAACCTTGGAAATCTTTTCTTTTTTACAGCAGTTGGAACCCTGCTAATTCTGAGCTCTGTTAAGAGAGACATTGGCACACGGTTCACCGGTTTACTAGTTCAGGCCTGGCTTCAACAGTTTGCTTTTAAATCAGCATGTCTGGCTTCACTTTATACTCATTTCTCGTAGCTACTGCTTGTAATATCTACAAACAGAATAAATACACTACTGAGAGCTTTTCACTGTTGGTCTCAAAGCACATTGTAAGTCTCAAACTGCAAGTATTATTATTCAAGTTTTATAGATGAATAGACTAAATCCCAGATTAAGTCATGTATCAGAAAGAAGCAAAACTGAAAGCAAAGACCTGCTACCTTAATTCTGCATTCTAGCCACTGGAACAGTCCTAGTGGCCAGTCCTCTGCCAAAAAAAAAAAAAAAAGTAGTAGTTGGGGGATGAATTTCCTCATGAGTTCTTATCTCTTTTAACAGGAATTATACTGGGATTCAATCAGGAGCCAGCATCACACCAGAAAAGCAAATCCTGACAGAGGTCAATGATGAGTATTCTTATACATGCCACACATGAATTACATCCAACCTCACCACATACAGTTCACAGAACTGTTGGATCAAGTTTGCAGTAACAGATTGTCACTACAAAAAAAACTTAGAGAAGCGTGTGGTTTCAGTAACAGAAAAACAGAAAGAAATTTCTTTATGATCCTAAATATCCTCCATAGTAAAATTTTCAAGCTATGTTACATGCTAGGTGATATGCCGATGAAATCCTGATTAGCCCACCCCACCGTATGACCCGCACCAAATGAGCAAGCTATGCAAGAAATCACAATGCTAAAACACAGAAAGCCTCAGGTGTGCAAGTTAATGTTGTTCCTATGGGTGCTGGAGTATCCTAACTCGCTCAAGTGGCAGTTAAGTGGCAAATAAACCAAGGTCTCACTGACCTTAGCAGCATTACAAGGCAATCTTCACATAACGATTGATTGCTCCTAAATAACTTCCCCAATGCACCAGCTATACCTGCATAAAAGTTGGAACAAATACAGTGGTGAATAAAGGCCATACTTTTTTTCTCCCCAGCTTGAAGCTGCTAGGTGGCCTTGTCAGATCTCTCTTGAACCCACAAGGCCTAGATATCAGGGTTGTTCATATTCCCACAGTGTTCTTCTCAGGCCACTACGGTCTGAAGCATTTTGAGAAAGAAATAGCGAAGGAAAGCAGGTTTTAACCAGGAACATAATAGCCACATTTTTTACCACAGAGTGATCTGCAGAGGTAAAACACTAAAGAATTCTCTCTGTGTGAATCACTGATTTAAGTGAACATGGAATTACTATAATATCATATTAATCAGAAGTAACTTCATGATAAACATTAATGTGTGACACAAAACCCAGCTCCAGAACATATGCCTATAATTGTAATTCCATGGGAAGCAGGAAACAGATAGAGCAAATACCTTTCTTCTCATTGATGATTCTCAACCTGCAATAGCACGTATTTCATTTCATAATTGGTTTGAATGTATGAATTGTATCCCTTCCATACAACTGAAGTCTTTCCCTCAGATCTTCTCATTGCAGGCAGTCTCCAGAATAATAGGTATTTAGCAGTCTATTGTCCAACTTCTGTGCTAATGAATAACAGAAGTTAACTATTAAAATTTGGCCTTGTTTGGTTTTGTTTGCTCAGCTGCACATGCCATTTAGTAGTTAAATTTGAGAAATAGACTCTAGAGCAGTTTATCACTCTAGAGCAATAAATGATTGCAAAGACAGAATGCAGGCTGCAACTCTTGAATATTCTGCAGACAGCAAACAAGACATTGTTCAGTCTGTAGGGTAGAATACCATCTTTGTCTGCTGCAGCTTCTTCTAATATAAAGAAAAGTATGGTAGGTGAACTGTAAATTAAGAGATTGCCATCTCTGAGAGAAAAAACAAACAAGAATGAAACAATGAATTAAAAAGCCTAGAACCCTTCCTCAGTCAGAGAAAACATGAGGAAAACAGTTAGGAAAAGGAAACTAGCCATGCAAAATGAATGATATGATATGAAATCCATATGCAAAAAGAGAAATTAGGAGAACGACGGTTGGGTGCTACAGAATCACCACTGCAAGCAGAAGAAAGGTATATTTAGCAGGCAAAGAACATGCAAAGACCGACAGAAAATGGCTGCAACTTCTTCTCTATCAGCAGCCCAGGTGCTGGCACTGATTGGCAAGGTAGAACAATAAAGGCAAACATGCACCCCGCAAACTCGCTCAGAGTCCCATAAGCCACTATCAGCAAGCCTCCAGTTAAGCCAATAATCAAGATTACAGCTCTCTTCCCCAGGCCAAAGCCCTCAGCAGAGAACAGCAGTACCAAAAGGGAAGTCTTCCTATTGAAAGCTAAGTGGTCAAAGTTGGAGAATTTACATACTAGTTAATTTAGCTCAGCGTACCCAGTCACATAATGCTTTTGCTGCACAAAGAGCTCCTTTAAATAATTATTCACTGTGTAAACCAGCCTCTTTCTCAAGCTATTCAACCCAGCTACTTTCCTGAATGTCATATCAGTGTGAAATGTGAGATTGAAGCAGCATAGCAATTGCAACCCTCACAAGAAAAGGAAACAATTTCTTTTATACTTCTGCACATTAGGGTATAGCAAATCTTGTGTAACAGGAATAACGTTCATGGCATTGGCATATACTGAATAAACGGCTTTTGCAGTTGCTGAATACCTCCACTTCACTTTGGCATTTAATCAGCCACAAAAGCAGTTTATTGCGCAGTATACTCTGTTACCGTGAACATTATCAATTCAGCAAATATTAAAAAATATCACGCAGGTGTCACAGAAATGGGTACTTTTAAAATTATCAACAGCTTTACGCTTTCTGTTGCACAAGAAAAGCAAGCTAAATGTTATCATTCCATTCTGATTAAAATTAAATGTAAAAGGAGCACATATACCTCAGAAATGTTTATGCCAAGACAGTGACCTGCTGTGCTGATATTTTCCTCCTTGCAGAGTGAAAGCCTTGGTCTATTGAAATCAGCTGTATACTCAAGTGAGTACTATACTGGAGCGCTTTGAATTCTTCACATCCCCAAATCATTTATATTGATTCCACGACTAAGAAAAGGAATGGAAATATGTTTCTCTTTTATTATAAATTCTCTCTGTTTTCAGTATAAGTAAATATTTGTGCTCGTGGTTTAGGGATTGGTTGCACTGACAACTGAAAGCCTCTATTGATTCGCAGCCCTGGCTTGGTAAAGGAGTCTCTTACTAATCTTTCCCACAGTGCCCTTCTAATGCTTTCAGCTCTAACCTGGAAGGACAGCTCTCTCTAGGGCAAGAGGTAATTAAAATCTCCTGCTGGTTCACTCCTGAAAAGATTGCTCATCTTCCATTCTCTACCTAAGTTACCACTGTAGATACTGAATATGACGAGAGTACTGTACAGCAAGACTACATTCCACAGATTTGACTCGGGCGCTAGGCTATATCCATCGAAGGTGTGGCGGGCTTGATCTACCCGAGAGCAAAAGCATGCCTTGCTGGGGCTCTAATTGGAGCTTAAAAGCAGCAGTGTGTAAAGCATCCCAGATCAGATTCTTTCTATTTCCACACAGGAAAACCCTTCAATTATTAAGGGACAATCCCTGCACAAAACCTCACAGTTGTTCTGGCTGTGAAGTTAACACAGTTCTGGGGAGAAGGCACACAGCTGGTTTGTAGATCAGCTCTTCAGATCTCCCCTCTGCTTATGAAAGAGCAGGGCAAAACAGGCAAACATTTGAAAGCAGATGCTACTTTGTTCTTGTGTGTCCTGTGTCCTACCACGGGATAGTCACACAGGCCGCAAGCCAGCTTCAGTGCCACAGCAATGCCCACTGGGTGGTTTCAGAGTCTTATTACTCTAACATGAACTTGCCATAAAATTTAAGAGAAGGCAAGAACCCCACCACTAGTGAGCTAATCTGACTGGCAGTCTTGTAGGAAAAACAATGGGCAAGATGAAATCTCAGTCACTTCCTCTGGTGCTCCCATCTGCAAACGAGCAGAGGGCGAATAATCCACTGGATGCAGCAGGCCTCATCCACAGTCTCTTCAACTATATAGTACACTGAGCTCTACTACAGCTATACGTTTGTTTCAACTCTTTGAATACATTGTAAAGAAAAAAAAAGGAATTTAAAGCTAATTGTTTCCTGTCCTTGGCAAGCAAAGGAATTCTTAACATGTTTAAGTCTTAGAAATCAGAAGTAGGACGTTGTTTCAGCTATGGAATATCCTCAACACGGGAACTGTGCAAAGTATTCTCATCTCATCAGCCGTTTATGGAATTTAGGCACCTACATCACTGATATTATCTATCAAATTAACTATCAAATTAAACAAAACTAAGTAAAATAAAATACTAGATAAACTAGAAGAATTTACTTCAGTCCCGGCAAACGATATCGATACTCAGTACACTGAGAGAGGGAATTTTTACTACAGGATAGATATTCACACGAGAGTATATCTGGAAAGGCACACACATAAGCAACTTTCTCGATTAAATGCTGCCACTTCTAACTGATTTTAAAATTTTAACCTAAATATTTAAAATCAAGAAAAATAAACAGCAAAACTGAGCCATGGAAATAAATACATCCCAACTTCAGCATCTTGGACAGAAGTTAGTCTTAACAGTCCAAATCGACTTGTGTCTCCAGGTGGAAAAACAAGCCTGAGACTGCAAGAGCAGCAGTGACACAAAATATGACCACCACTCATTCCAGAGGTCATACAGTGTAGACATTTAAGGGATTTTAATTATTAATGATAAACTAGGGAAGGAAAAAACAAAGCATCTGAACTCTTTGGTGAGATAGCAAAATCTGAAAATAAAAAAAAAAAAAGAAAAGGAAAAAGCATTGTTATATTGAAATTGAATTATTACAGAATGAAAACTGCACTGCCAGATTTCTGGTCACTGAAGAAAGAAATGATCAAACTGACTTTCAGCATGGGTAGATTCCTTAAGTTTGGAGCTGAGGAAAAGGCAATAAAATTATGACTGAGCCCACACCTCTGATCTCAAGGAAGACATCCAGTAAAGAATGACAAGACCTCTAATAACTCATTGGCTTTTTAAAATTGGGATTGAGTGTTGACTGCACTTGGAGAAAGAAAAAATATGGGCAAGGTATAAAATTATTATGCCTTTATCACATTAACTGAAGCATTAAAGGTTGCAGTGACTTCTCTTTTTTGTGCTCAAATAGAGCTGAAGCCAGTGTGTAAAAACTCATGTAATAAAATGTGGATATGTATGTAAGCATGTCATCGAACTAGGGCTACTGTTTACTCAGTATTAATTCTCTTAGTAAAACCATGAAAAAATGCTTTACCGTAAGTTGTGGTGGATATTAAGACACATCTACAAAGGAATGGAGTGCAGAGTTGCTTCTGGAATCACCAGAAAGTAGATAGTCTAAATCTCTAATAATCAGTGTGGTAATTCATCACAATTACTAGTGGTTGATCATTGTCAATTCTTACAATAAGCACTGTAGGCATACTGAGCTCATTTGCTATAAATGTGGAGGTAACAGGCAATACCTTAGATATTAAAACATAATTTAAAGAACTCAAGAATTTTTTATCATCTAATGGTGAATAGCTTAAAATTTTGTGTGAATAAACAAAAAAACCAGCACTGGTTTACTGCTTAAATTCATACCCTCAAACTATTTAGACTGCATTGGTAATACCACTTTATGTTTACCTTTTGAAAATAAAATATATATCAAAAATAATAAATCTAACAGATGAACTTCAATCTTATGCAAATGTCCTTTGTTTTGTGCTCTGCTGAGCAAGCTACTGTACCAATACTTTTGGCATTAGTACAAGACTGAATCCATGGAAGCATGTGTGTATTTACACAAAAGAGGCTTCTAAGCTACAAAAATCCCTCTTGTTTGGTTACACTAATTTCCCTTGAATGAAGTTTGTATGCAAGCCAAAACAATGGTAGTTATCCTGTCCTCTAGAGTTCATTCCCAACAGAACGATGTGAATAATTGAAAACTTCCTGGGTAGTCCTGAAAGACTATTCTTTCCTCTATCACAAGAATCATAATGCTATTTTTGATTCATTAGCTGTTAAAAAAATCTGATAATTTTATAAAAGTTTTAATTATATAACCATTCTTGTTACTTCTTAGACTTTTAATGAAGTCTTCAAGTTTGGGGGAAGGTAGTAGTTCATTTTCTGATCTGATTAGGAAGTTAAAAATAAACATTCAAGTGTAATATTCAAAATATGTCAGGTACATAAGGAAAAAAACCAAAGTGGAGTATAATGCCAAGAGGCCGGTGTAAAGAAAAACTGGAAAGGAAGCTAATGGTTTTGAGCCAAAGGACAGACACTAATTATTTAACTGCCCCTGCAGCAATGAAATCTGTTGGCTCAGCCAGTAGATGTCTCTCTTAAGTACATAGTTGCTACAAGGAAAACCTGTTAAAGCCATAAGGCAACATAAATTTTTCCTACCTTGATCAAATGTGGTCCCAAGACTTCTGCATCAGGTGGCAGAACACCAGCAGGTCTTGATGGTCTAGTGGTAACTTCTGACCACATACTGCTGTTAGTGCCTCCATGCAGAGTACTCATCAGTATTCTGTATTCATATTTCTGCCAAGGGCTCAGAGCAGTACTCTGGTCAATATAGCTCATAGAATGACTGAGAGGGAGAGTCACCAGAGTGGATACTTGTTCTGTACCCTTAACTCTCCTTTCTATTGTGAGGTTTTCCACCAAACCATTTGGATGAGCAGGCTGTTGCCATGATATGACTACAGATGTTGGTGTATCAGAATACAGCTCTGGGGCAGAAATACCTTCAGGTGCCTCTGGAGGAGTCCGTATTTCTGGGGTCTTGGGTGAAAGAGAGCATCCTTTAGAGGTGCATCCTTCTACCTGAAATACATAGACAGTGAAAGGATGCAAGTCTTGTACGGTGCAATTAGATCTAGTTCCTAGCACTGTAGCATGCAGTCGGCCATTTTGGTAAATATTATAATGAGTGATAATGCCATTTGGCTTTAAAGGATGCTGCCAGATGATGCTTGCTGCCCTTGACGTGACATTCAATAGAAGTGGTGGATCTAGCGGTCCAGGCTCTGTAACAGAAAAAAAGAAAATGAAAATTACTGAAGGTCCGTGATTTGTAAAAGTTAGCATTAGCAAGTGGTACTCTAAATGACAACAGAACTTCCAATCTACCAAAGAGTCTATTTCCTCACAAACTGTAGGCCCAGCTATTTAAGGGATGAACATGGCTATCTTCTCAAAGGCAAGCTGCTCTGTAGGCACACCTTCCCTGCTCCCCACCTTCCTTCCCCTTTCTCGGCATCTTTTTTCCTCATATGTCTCAATAGTGTCCTACTGATGCTATTAGCATACGGAGAAAGCGTAAGGGTAAGTAGCAATATAGAACTGCAGTTCTAGCTTTTGTTGACATTCTTCTAGAGCACTAGCTACTAATTGCAACCAACAGCACAGTCATAACAAAGCTGCATGTTTTGCAGCTCAGTAAGCCCCTATTGCATCTCTCATTACATATTCAATATTTTACTTCATTCTGTTTATAATTCTAATCCATTTTTTGCAATTTATCTACTCCCTGTTAATATTATAGGTGATTTTTTACTGTGACTGTGACAGAAGCTGCCGATTTAGCTCTTTCACCTACTGATAAATAAACAATGCACAGATCTGACCTTTAGGTTAACAGGTTTTATGCTTGCTCCACTCAGCACTCTAACTGATTCAATTATCATAAAGGTTCAGGAGCTTCTATGAATACTGAAAAAGACCGACCATATGCCTGCATAGGTGTTGTGGAACAGCAAATACTCTGCAGCCCTCCAGAGAAATTCCTTAATTGTAAATAATTTCACCATGCGACACAATCAAGTCACCTTGAATGCAAAACCCTCAGCCTGTGGAGGGAAAGTGTTATTTAAGCTTTACTGGGCTGCGTTAAATTCTGCAATTTGAAGGGCTGTTAAGTTTTTCAATCGAAATTTCATTTAAAATGCAGGTGCTTTTTATTATATTGAGGCTTTACTGCTCTCTAGGTACAAGCAAGAACATGGTGCAATAACACAAATCTGGCTCAATCACTGATCAGTAACAGCTGTAATTCCAGAACATTTAGCATTCTTATAAACCACGTCCTGAAATCTATAAATTGCTACCGCAGATCAAGAAAATACTATATTCCCCCCATTCTGCCCATAGCAATTTTGACATTTATGAGATTTTTCTGTGAACATTACATTTTATTGAAATCTTAAAAAAAGATATACTTGGATTTAGTAATTGTTTAAAATAGCTTTGGGTTTGGGGGTTTTAGGGAGGTGAGTTTCAAATACCAAGGGTCGAAAATTTAAAATTCATCAGAGGCTGTGTGTATGCTAAGACTCCATGACACATGTCTTAGCATATGCTGAGTTCCACAGTAGTCAACAATGTTATCACGGAATTCCTACTGAAGTGCTATTGCTGTCAAAACCACAAGGAACAGTAACTCCATAAGAAGAAATATTTACTTCACCAGAAATTAAAGTCATTTCTGTTAATTTTTAAGTGAAAACAGAGAGAGAGAGAGAGAGAGAGAGAGAAATAGGAACCTTAGAAAACATATCCAGCACAAAGAATGATTCTTTCTCTATTTCGGAATAACAGGTGAAGCAATCAGAAGGTCTGATTCTCCTCTCACGTACAGAAAGAGGTAAATCAGGATTATTCCACTGAAGACTGTGGAAATAGAGTAATGCAAAATTGGTATAACAAGCGTTTTTTTTTGCCTTCATATTTGAAAAAGTAAAAGTATTTTTCATTATATGATGCATCACAAAGCAACTGCATAAAACTCATCCATATCAAATATCCTGTTCTGCTCACAGTGATAACAAGGAGAGAGTTCTATATTAATGCTTGTGCACTCTAGAATTAATTTAGATCTTTGAATTTACAAATAAAAAAATGATCTGCAGAAAAGAGCAATCAAATTTTATTTGCATGTACACTTGGGCAAACCAATTAGGTCATAAGCTGGAATAAAATTTGGCCCATTATTTAGACTTTACTGAGAGATGGAGGGGTGAGGGTATAAATTTGAATTAGATGTATATTCTCCAGAGTGAAAATCCTGCTGGATAGGAGGGAAGGAGAAAAATCCCTTTTGGAACTGAAGACCTTGAAAATTAATTGCTGCAAATGCTAGTTTAATTGGGAGGGGTCGGGACAATTTAAAATATATAATATTTACCACTGAGCTACATAGTAGCATTTTATCTAATTATACCTCATATATGAGCTATCATGCTGTGAGCTTCTGCAGGAGGAAAAGAAAAAAAAAACCCAACAATCAAGCCATTTGTTGTGAGGGGATGGATAAGCCTTTTTACTCCTACTGTGAATAAGTTGCTGGCATTATAGGCGACACATTCATGATAATTAGTTGAACCTGTGCTTCAAACTCCCACAGAGTTTAGACATATTCCTTAAAGACAATCTGTTGTAATGTATCGGAGGAAGTGTCAAACTTTAACTTTGGGTCCCCCTACTCCCCTTCCCTCAAAAAAGCGTATCTTGGTAGCTAGCATACCTTCCCATACATCCCTAATGCCCCTTTAAAAGAGAGACTTTTAAGACTCTCTCAATTCAAACAAGACGTTTGAGAGATGCTTAATTGGCCCCACTGGATGGGAAAGCATTAAATCCTGGTCCTCAACACTCATTCGGTGTAGTTTCTTTTTAAATGGCAAGCAGAATCATCTAATTCTATATACAAATCAACTAGCATGATACTGCTTGGTTGAAAGGGTCACCACAATTATGTAAAACATGAGTATTAACTATAATTGGGATAGTTTGCTAATACCATAAAAAGCTCTGAACATGAGAAAAGTTATGCTCACAGCAGTAGCTATCACTTTCTAAAGTAAGAATTCATGGATGAAATGACATGAAAAAGATGGTTATAAAATTTTAATGGAATGATAAAAGGCAAAAGTCAGCCTCTCAGCTGAATTCTTAAAATCCCTATATATCACAATCAGCTCCTTAACTGTAAAATCAATGTGGAGTATAACATGTTGTCAATGTGGTTGTCACTGGAGGGAAGACTGCAAGGTATGACAGCTACACAGCTCAGCCTGACAACGATGAAAATAAAATCATAAAGCTTTTTACATGGATGTAATTGTTTATAGAAGTAACTACTGAACACGGGAACTGTGGGCATCTTTTCCCTTAAGATTCTAGCTTCATATTTCAAACCATTTCATTACAGTATTAATACTGGAAGGTAGTTTAATTTTGGCAAATGAAATTATCTTTTATGGCAGGCTATTTTGTTCATCTGCTTCAAAAGTTCAGACTCTACTTAAAATGAAAGTACAAAATTGTCATTAATCTTTTTAAATTCCCGGACTAGAATCACACACATTTGTTTACTTATTGTACAGACATGAGGTGGAGAGGGACATATACTTTCAAGGAGATATTTTCAGGGAATCTATACTTTCATTAATATACTGCGACATGTACCTGGACTACTGCCCTTTAAAGCTAATGAGAAATACCCGATTTGCAGGGAAACTCACTCCCTAAGCAGAAGAGACATTCTGTGCCTTTTATTCCTGAATCATTTACTCTTTTCAGGAACGTGGGCAATGAAATTATACATATTAACAAAAGGTGCTGTCATTCATAAACTACTGACTCTATACAGCAGAAAATCCATGTTGTGTAGCTCTGGTCACAAGGGATCACAGGACGCTTTTATCACTTCAGATCATAGAACTCAAAAGTCATTAAGCTGTTCATACGACTACATGCAGTCTGTATGAACTCCATCAAATACATATTAAAAGCCATCTTCAAAGTATTTAGATCTTTTCCCCCTACTACTCTGACAGGATTTTGGTTCCAGAGCCTCTGCCTAGCATTTAAGAAACTTCTAATTCCTAACGTATAGGCAGGTCTAGGCAGTTTGTACTATTTATCATATGCCACAATATTACTTCAGTTTAATCTGTTCTTCTCTCCTTCTGGTATTCACCCAGCCATATATTTCACATGACTTTCTATTCCCGTTTTCACCTCACCAGGTTTCATCTTCTCTTGCTCCAGTTTCCATTTATATTTCTTGACCACAGCTGTCCAGACTCCCATCAACTAATTACTGATTAGGTTATATGCCTGAATTATATGGATCTTGCTTATATGCCTCAATTAGGAGACTGATCTTCTCAGACACCCAATACAATCAGCAGAGAAAGCAAGCTCTTCCAAAAGCTGAGGAAAATTGCAGCATCTACCCTCTGGCCTGAATTGCCCTGTGGAAGAACCTCTCTCTCTCTATGGACTATGAGGAGAAACTTAAGCAGAATAGGCTTCCTCATCCTGGAACCAAAGCTTTGCGGTGTGAATGCCAGAGAAACATGGAACAGCGATCTGTGCAATAGCAATAACAGTTCCTTTTTTCTTCAGGAAATAGCTGAACTGATACTTTGCATGATCTCATTTACTTTTTCTTACATTTCTATAGCAACTCCCATAGGTAACGACCTCGAGCTACCACTGCGTATTGTGTACTTTTGACATTACGTACTGTGAACAAACACGGGACTGGCCTATAGCCTCTCTACAAATAAGACAGATGGACTTGCAATCACATTATCTAAGAAAAAATAAAAATTAGACTGCCTGATAGGCAAGTCACAAAAATCCTCTCTCTCAGATAGTGCAAGCCACACACTTAAAAAGGCCTTCAGTAAGAACTCTGCATACTGGAAGGGTGCACTGGCCCAACGGACGAAAATGTAGTCATCTGAAAGAGAAAGGGATGATCATTGAAGGCGTAAGCAGGTCATTGGACTGCAAACAGCTGCTAGGACATTCAGAAGATAAGAATAGGCAGCTTTTTTTCTAAAGTAACAATTTTGGGTAGCTTATAACTTGTCCAAATCAAGATAAGATTTTTCTTAGACATAAGAAAAAGCACCTTTCTGATTTTGAAACTATCCCTGTCAACAAATATTACTTCTGGTGGAAAGCTACTAGCCACTATAATTTTACCAACCTTAAAGTTACACCATAAGAATGCTGCAACTGGCATAGAACCAGCTTCAGAAAACTATAACCAATTCCTTTGTAGCTTCCTTCCCAGATCGTTCAATGCCTTACCATGACAAAGGAGAAGAGTTAAGCAATGACTTAATTTTTATATCTGGAAAAGTTTATTTCATTTCTGAATGCAACACATGAAATTCTGCTCTCATTTGAACGGTACATACTGATCTCTCAGTTCAGTGGTGATTATACTGATTGCAACAGTTACTTTAAATTTACACTCAAGTTACTGAAAGTGAGATCTAATCCAGAAATTCATCAGTTGTTTGTATTCATCTGGCAGCAAATAGTTTGATGCTATACTGACTAAGATCACTGAAAAAAATATCTTTTATTAATATATGTTTAACAGATTTTTAAAATATTCATAGGATATGTACGTTATTGTTATCTGGCACTGGCAGGTTAGACTTTAAAAAAAATGCATTGATTCAGTTATTACAGTGTCATGCTCATATAAATGGAAATATTTGAAAATCTTTTAAAATTTGTTACAGCATGTTTTCTTGCATCAAAAAATATCCCCAAACCTACTAATCTTTATATTAAAACATTCTATTATCAGATTATGGCAGCATTTGCTAATTTTTCCTAATTTCTTCCCAGTTCCCTAAATATTTATCATAAATAAAATATACTGTACAATAGACAATATATTGTGAGATTGTCAGCTTGTATTAGTATACTGTATTGGCTTTTAAACAGGATGTGTTGATTTACATCTACTACCCTCAGGTGCACATGCACATATACACACTCATGTATATATTTTATTCCTACAAATGTTTAATGCTTTGGTGAAACAAGACACATATTCACTGTGTAAAATTCAATGAGAACATGGGTACACATATATATTTCACCAGAATAAGAGATATGGGAAATTTCTACTGTCAAATTGTACTTTAAAAAGTCAAAGTGTCCTGGTTAGCAGGGCCAAGAATTAAGTGTAGTTCTGCAACAAGCTGTCAGTATAGGCAGTTTTATAAGAAATATATTGAAGCCTTGACAGAAATGTTACTTATACCCAACGCCAATCGTCCAGTTTTTAGCAACTTGAGTTGAACATCCTTTCACAGATGGCAGCTCTCCACAATCGCAGCAAAAACAGAGTCCTCTGTCACCACTAAAAGTTTTGTTGGTAAATTGCAAGAGTTGTTGGATACTAGACACACATCAGCACGTATTCTTTATCAGTATCAATACAAACGGAATAGGATGTTTTAGGAAAAATCATTTTCCGCAAGGAGACGTGGAGTTTATAACTGAAATACATTAGTTTTTTTTTAAGCTAAGGAACAAGATGCAGCATCACAGTTGAAGAGGTAAAGGGATTGTTAATCTCAAAATACTTGAACTGAGTAAACACTGCAGAGGTATTATATTAATTTTCTCTTGTTCTTAGATTTTCTTTGGCCACATCTACCTCCTGTATTGACTTCAGTCAGGTTTTTACAGAGGGTAAAATTTCATGCCACTACACAAAGGCTACCCAAGTTCTATGCAGTAGGTAACTTTTACATATATATACAAGAAGAACTGTATTGGAATGCATATCCTGTGCAGGCTTCCTGCCCAGTACCTAATTCCAAAAAAGACAATTTGAAAATTTTACATCTACTACTTTGTGCAAAAATTAATTTTCACATTTACAAACAATATCCTCCTGCGCTCCTTCTATCTAAGGAAGAAACAACACTCTGAATGATCTGACCAGGGCTAAATAACCATTGCAGTTTCAATAAAATAGTTGGACCGATTACAGTCAGACCATTAATATTAAATGAGTTTACTATTATTATATTCACTTCTGGCAAAAAAAAAAAAAGGGGGAAAAAAAAAAGAAAGGAATTGAATCTCATCAAAGATTTTCACAGGTAGATAACAGGATGTAGAGACCAACTTCAGAACTTTTATTCATAAGCATAGGTAATGTGTCCCTAGAAGCATTTGCATTTTTGAAGCTCGAATGCAATTATCCGATAAATTTCTGTTGTGAATTAATTGCTCAGCTTTAAACACAAGACGTATTCCAGTTGTGCAAACAGTCTTTAGGAAACATCCAAAAAAAATGTTAGACAGCCATCCATTTAGGAAAAGAACTAAACCCAAGCACTGAGTAATTGCTACAACAATTGCTTACGGACACCAGGCAAGCGCACAGTCCTGAATACAGATCTCATATCAGTGTAAAAGAGTAACAGTACAATGCACTTCAGTATGTATGCAGTGTAAGCCAGTTAATAATGAAACCAGGAAGTTAAGATTTTGGATGTGTATCATAAAATCGAATACATATCTTTTCTCCTCAGAATTTCTTGCTTTCTTATTAAACAAGACGTCACAGGAAAACTCTCTTTAGAAAATACATCACTTGTTCTAAAATCTAGTACAATGGGACCATTACAGGTTTATAGACTAAGAAAGATATTATCTGAAAACAACAGCTTTTTCCAAAAAGTATGCTATTAGGTATCCTATTACAGTGTAGAAGAAAAGTAATGTAATAGCTAAGTTTCTAAAAAAAATAGCTGAATATTATGTACTTCATGTACAGTAAATTCCAGCTTTGTCATCAGTTTTTGCTTAAACACTGCACCAGGTGCAAATTCCTAGCCTGCCAACTGAAATGGCTGTACCTGTATGCTGACACCTGTCTGTTAAATTAAAGGGCTGTTGAAAAAATGTAAGTGGAGTGAGTATGCAGAACATAAGAGTTATTAATGAAGAAAATGATGGGACTGGCAATGACAAACTGAGTTTTAGACCTGTAGACGACTAGTTTGAATTAGCACAGCACAGACCAGTTATAATGAAAAGGTCTTTCCAGCAGTGGTACAGCTTAGGTATTCTCAACACAGAAATAAGACAACTGTCACATACTATTAACCTCAACTTATTTTCTCTGGTATGTGTGAAATCAGAATCAAGTCCCTGTATATAAAGGCATTCCATTCAAAAAGCTGTAGTATTTCTTAACCTAACTATATATGAAAACATATGCATGGGAGGGTATAGTATAAAGAAATTAGATACTTATTCCCAAAATATGTATTTAAATACACTTGTTTAATGAAAACCTCAGATAACCCATGCTCCACATTCAGGAAGGAAATACATCATTGCTATGTAACTGAGAAAGCTAGATAACCAAAAGAAATTATGTGCAATGGCAGCTGAAATGTTATTTATATTTTCTGCTAAAGGGAGCTAAATAAGATTGGACTGCTTACTGTCTTCTGCTGTAGTCATTGAAGCCCAGCTGCTGTAAGCAGTGCCATAACCGTTGGAAGCAACCACTCTCATCTCATATGCAGTGTATGGCTGCAGATCTCTGACCCTGTGCTGTAAGGAAGCGGTAGGGCTGGAAAGCAACCTGCAGAGAAAAGCAGTGCTAGTTAAGAGTGCTGCATATGCCAGCGGTGAAAGACTAACTAACATCCTCTATGTCTCACAAACAAACCCAGCCACCCTAAAGGTGAGCCATATTCAAGATAATAGGACCACTCCTGCTTAACAGTTTACAGTGGCCTTGTTATGGTCCGCGTACTCTAGAATGTCACCAGCAGAATGCTTCGGCCTCATCTGGAGTCGGTAGCTGGGCAAGCCTGGGGCATTGTTACGAACTGGTGTAGACCAGGCAACCTGAAGACTGGTCGGAGTGGCAGATGAAAGCCTTGGAGGCATCACGCCATCTGGAGCTGTCAAAAAACACGGATGAATTAGAGCAGAGAAAACCATGGAGAACATATGCTGAATGGAAACAAAATGCTCCATATACTGGAAAAACTCTTCCTCAGGATCAACAGCAATGTTAACATGGTCCATTTAGTTTAACATTTTCACTACTGAACTATGATTTTTCTTTATTTTTGTCTTTGCAATACAGTTACACGAATACGATTTTGCTAAAAGCAAACCCCCAAACACCAAAAGGAGTTCAGAAGGAACATATTCTCTAACACCTGTTAATATATTATCTACTTCTCCTACTGCCCAGTTCTGCCACTCTCAGAAGTTAAAGAACTGCTCACAGAAATGTGAGTTTTACTCCTGTTCCAGCAAGAGTAAAACTGATCATGTCTTTTATCACCTTCCCACTCTTATACCTTAATAATAATTTTAAAAGAGCAGAAATTTTGAGGAAAGAAAGGTCTTTTGATAAAAATCAGAATGGATTCATTGAAGTCTCAGTCTCTAGCCCACTGTTTTGTTAAGTAAATTAATTTTTATAAAGCCCAGGAACTCCAGATCAAAATGTGTCATTAGCGATACCACCGATGACCTTTAACTGCTGCAAATTTCACTGCATGCAGTAAAAAGAACTATGCCATTTCACATCTGTGAGTTTATGGCTTCGTATGTTTTTCTTTAAAAAAGATCTATTGGAGAAACTTTCTGGAAACAAACACATCTGAAACTTTTATATGTGATGTATATCACTGTAGTTCTTTTCCAGAAAGTTAAAATACTAGAAAGTTACTGCCTTTGTCATTTAAACTCTTGTCTAATGTTTTTGCTTTTCATTGTCCACTAGCTACTATTTACTTCTTTCTTTGGTCATTCCAATAGAAATTTTTTTTTTGTTGTTACTGTTTTCTTTCTCTATATTGAAAATCAGTCTCACAGATCTGCTACTTTAGGCGCAGTTGTAGGCCAAGCTATGGCTCAGTACACTTGTAGGACAGTGTGCTGACTGAAGAACAGCACCTGAGAGTCAAATTCACTAATCTGGACAGAAAAGCAAACAATAGCTTTTAATAAGTTTCATAATCTTAATTTACCACATGAATATGTATGGATTATTAAGGGGGAAGGAATAGACCTGGTGAGAGACTGAATCATTCTCTCCCTGAAAAAGATGAAAGGATGGCACTGACTCTTAACAAAAACCAGTCATCAGTCATATACAAAAGCTTTTATTTATACTGAGATACATACACACATGGAGGCATAAACTAGCACCTGGCTATATTACTCTCATTACACATTTCTATGACTGAGCAAATGTATAGCTCTCCAGTTCCAGCTCCGAGTCATATTACACAGAAAGGGAGAAGACACGGCTTGCCCCAACCTGGAGATTCTTATTCCTTCTCCTCTAAGTTCAAGGTCCACCAGTCTTCACAGGATGAGCTGGCTGCTGAGGTCTCTGAATTATTACCAGACCTTTTACTTTTGAGAATTGGCCCTTAGCCATGCAGCCTCTCCTTGTCTTCTCAAGACATGAAGAAATGGGATGGGATATCTAGCCTACTTCCCTTGCTCCCTTCCCCCCTCCCTCTGTTACCACGAAAAAGGCAACATAACACCGTTAGGTCTTAGCCAGACTGGCCATCCTTGGAAGCCCCTCCTCTTGCTGCTACCTAGACCTAGGTGATGACTCTGGTGAACCCCAAGTAAACCTTTAAACTTCCTGCTTCCAAATTCAGAAGATGGCCAAGCCTAAGGTGATTTGTGGCACACAAATCCCTTGCCAACACCTTCAAGGCCAGTCAAGAAACTGTGAGCACCTCAGCTCAGAGGGAAGAAGGCAGAAGACTATTTAGCTGCAACAGCCCCCTACATCCCTCCACGTGAGCCATCAAAATTAAACATCTGCATACCAAATGCCTCTATATGTAAATTAAATCACACTCACAGTAAAATGGAGAACATACATTTACTTCACTTTACATTGTTCTATTTAGCAGCAACATAACTAAGGTTAGCGTTAGGCCTTGCAATAGGGGGATTTAAATCTTATGGATAGAAAATACAGTACTTGCAGATAATTATGAACTATTTTGGCATCCCTTTAAAAAGTGATTCCTAAAGTTGGTAGCGTGCAAGGTCTGCCAGCACAAGAAAGATGGCACTATTATTGTAAAAACCTTTATCAGAAAGTTTTAAAGTGTTTTGACAAGCTGATACAAGCAGAAAGACTCAATATCCCCTCAAAGCAGGGTACTACCTCATTCAAAACTGAACTGTGTCTGAAGTTTAAAACGTGTCAACTGTTCAAGTGGACACGGAAATTCTGCAGAGCAGAAAAGCTAAATCTAAAAACGAATCTAATTAGCTGAGCTATAATTTGGCCAGGAAGACAAATTTCACATTGTCATTGAAGAGACAGTGTTACCAACTCACTGAGGATACAAAAGTGTTAAATTTATTTCCAGCTCTGCCAGGACATATCACTTCACCTTTGTCTTTCATTTCTCAATATGTTAAATGGAGATAATAATACTTATCCTCCTTTGTAAAGCTCTCTGAGATCCACAAAGTAAGACCTCTGAGTAAGCTTTAGGTACGTATAGTGGTGGTTATTATAGTGATATAGGAATGTTCATCAGGTAACAAATATGTAGCTGTCTAAATGTCAATAACAATTTACAGTGCAGATGTTATTTTAATAGTGTAGGTAATCACAGCTAAATGTTCAAATCTCTTCTACCAACAAAAATACAACATAAGGAAGAGTAGAAAATTTGGAAAAATCTCCCCTATGAATGTCAACTGAGCTGTAGAACAAGCCTACCACCTTACTTTCAAGCCAACATGTTAGAATATACAGCAAAATTATCTAAAATATTTCCTGTAGATAGCAAAGAATGTCATTAATAAGCACTTCCGAGAGAATGGGACAATGGGGCAGGACCTTACAATCATCAAATTTTTGAGTCTCTGCTGAGTCATAACGAGAAAGGTGCTCTGTAAAACTAATCACACTTCAATCATTAAAACCACAGAGCACTTCCACCAAAAACTGGCATTTCTAAACTGCATACAAAACATCCTTTATTATTTCAAACATTCATCATCATCAAGGTCTTCAGTGTAATATTTCCCTCAGCTTAACTCTTTTTAGCCAACCCATATTCCCAAGAGACTCTTTACTATCCAAGTAATAACTGGCAACCAGCAATAATTCTACTGCAAATTTCTCAACAGAAGAACCATGTATCTATCAGCTTGATATATCGCCTTTAAGATGCAATGTTGCTCAAAAAGCTCCCCTCAAGCTTTAATATGACCCTCAGGGGGCAACCACTCCACTTGCAACCTACTGAATCAACATCTAGCCCAGTAAATCCTCACTTAGCAGGGTAGAAAGTCACGCTTTATCTACGAAGAGACTACAAAGGCTGAATAAAATAATTAATCAGATGTCAATTTTAAACAAAGTATTAACTAATAAACAACCCTACAAAATAATAAAAAATTAAAGATCGTTTCAAGTTGACACTAATATATTCTAGATACCCAGGTACATGCAGATAAGTTAAGAAAGATTTGATCCCTGATCTGCCACTAACATGCTTTGAAAATAGTCTTTGAAAACTGATTTTAACTTCTTGCCTCAGTTTCCTCATCTTAAACAACAGCTGCGGTATTCGTCAGCTTTGTAAGGATTTGGCTTTTTTAGGACCACAAGCATTATGTTAAATGCTTGCATTTAAATATTTTCTCCATGTTAAAAGACTACTTTTTTGAGAGATACTGACTATACTTACCATAAGAATATACTTGAAATTTAAATCATCTGAAAGTAGAAGATTTTAAGTAACATTATTAAGAGAGAATTATCATTAGGAAAACTATTATTTAGTGTTAAAAATGTCTGCATTATTGCGTTTTAAGAAAAGCCAAAAGAAATTGATTTGATGCCTATCAAACTGGCATAAACTCACAGCCCCATTGGTGAAGTGACACGCTTTTAACAGTCATCAGATATTCCCTGGCCCTGCTGTATCCATAATATCTGCAGACAGCCAACTAGAAGAGTTTGGAACTATGCAAATGTAACTCTATAGTCTGCCACATCTGCATGTGCAAAATATTTAGCACAGATGATGCATTTGCGTCTTATCTAAATATTTTTCACACCCATGTGCATGCAAATGATAACTGCAGACATTTAACTACAGAGGAAAGAAAATTGGCTCTTCACAGTTTGTGTCATAACAGCAAGGAACAATTTCAGTAAGTCTGCCTTTAGATGAATGTCTCGTTCAGTCATGCCCACACTCATCCCTTTCCAGGTTCAACTCACAAATCCCATTTCATTATTTCATTGCATTAGTTGTTTAGATACTCCTGATTCATTTTTTGTTTTAGGCACCCATACTGAGAACATCTCATTTTGGCACTTTCTATGGCAATATGTTCTGCACCTTGACCTTTGTTTCTCCTGATTTTCTCAAGTATGCCTGTTATCTAGCTGTTTGGTCAGTCCAAATAATTCCAGTCATTGCACTCTCCATAATTTTCAATATGGACATTGTGGTTTTGTTTCATTTAGCTGAAAGACAGGCCATGTTGCTGGGCCATATGTCATCACCAGAAGGGCATGCTAGTTATAAACCTTTATCTGTTGGCAAAGCAGAAGATTGCTTTTTTTGTTTCTTATCTTCACAGGTTCATTGAAGTTTACTTTGCTTTTTTAACCCTGTTTTCCCAGCCATCTCACCTATCCAACGCATAGTGAATGCACTCAGTTGCTATTGATTTCTCATTTAATGTATGTATTCAGTCACCTTGTTTTCCACCTATTCAATGCGTAACAATTGCATAGAGCATTCTTGGATCTTCCTTTTAATTGTATAACTCCAACAATGTCTGTTTTCAGTTACGGATACATCTCCACCTAATAATACACCTACCACGTAGAAACATAGCCCTAGTGTTAGTTTTCTGTTATACACCCTTGCTCAACACACAGCCACTCATATGATATGCAAGGTCCCTGGTGGCCTTCTGCCTGCCTTCCTCTGGCATACGGAGCTGGGAAAGAAAGAGAAGCTGCAGTATGGGAAAAAGCAACAAAGGAGACATAAAGCAGTGGTTTAAAACCTCTTTAAACCTCCCAGTAAATCCACACCTGTTCACACCCAATGTTCTTAAAATTTTCCTTCCAACTATATAACATAAATAAGGTACAGAAATATCTCATTCTCTCTTCATGATTTATCCTGCTTCATAGAGCTGATTTCTGTTATAATAATAATTTCATTTGAAAAGGAGTTGCTTTGCAGACCTGTTCACTTTTTCATCCTTAATGCTACTTATATCAGTAGCACACAGTATCACTTGGAGAAACTAAAATATAAAGCTTGAAAATCTAAGATTTATCTTCATCTGAATTCACTGTGTAAGATTTAACTACAAACTTTCCTCCACTTGCACTATTGGTATTCCAAGCTGCACAGTACAATTATAGTAGAGCCCTGAAAATCAGCTCGAGCTTTATGCAGTGGCCCGGAGACCTGAAGTTTAAAACAATCCTCCTATGAAATCCCAGACAGGGCGTACATATTCCTTATTAATACTGCTCTAAAGAAAACAAAACTCAGCCTTCCCCCGCCTTTTAACAAACTTTTCTGCACGTACATCTGCAATCAGGATATGGGTCTCAAGTGAAAATAAGTGAAAGACAAGCCCCTTTCCAAGGTATTATCTTTTACTAAGTCGACACTAAAAAAATATCTTGTACATTTGTCTGATTTACCTTACGGCTATACAACAAGAGGTAACCTGCTTTTCTTCCGTCATGCTAGACAGGAGTTTATCTATGTTATCCAGCAAGAACTTTGCTAAACTCTTAAAAGCTACAAAAGAATGCCAATAGGCAATTAGCTGAATGATTAATGGTTATAATACCTGTAATAAAGATACTGGATGGAATTTATAACTGCCCAGTAAAACCCATTATTCATCCTGCTGTTTGAAAGGATACCTAGCCAATAACTGTCATATCACAAAATTAATAAAAAAAAAAGTTATGAGGAAAAAACATAAGGATTGGTATTAAAAAATTAGGCAGAAATCAGCGTTAAAAAAACAACTCCTGTGGGTAAATTGTGACTCTTGTCATTTCGGAAATGAAATACCTCTGTGAAGCGGCTTTGAGAAACTATCAGATCTTCCTTTACACATGCAACATAACTGCCATTTTTCACTTACTTAGGGGAACAGATGTGGCAGGAGGGGCGGGAACAAGATTCTGTCCATATTTTTGTGATATCTTCAGCTTCCTGCATTAAGCAGCTGCAAAGGGAATTTCAGGATGATACTTTTCGCTTTTTTGCCCTTTTTTGTTTGAAAAAGTAGAAGGTGAGATAATCTGAAAACATCTTCAAAATCTTGCAGCTTCCCTTAAAATTGATAGCTAGAGGTAGAGAACTATGGCCAGAAGCAGGCATATTAGTGGGTCACATTGATGCAAACACTAGCACCTTCCACCTCTGGTGAGAGACTCTCAGAGAGTTGGCGAGGAGACACCTGGATAAACTAAGATTACTTTCTTAATGCTGATGGTGTAATTTCAAAGAACTTCATGGTGGCTTTACCGCTTTCTTGCTTCCTGGATTAGGTAGCGACAATCCGTGTCGCTAAGATGTGATGCGCCAACAGAGGGGTATCCGCAATTCTTTCCGATTCCAGGGTTAGTTGTACTGAACTTGATTTGTCAAGTATGAGAATTTATTAGAGATAAGAGGTTATAACAAAGCTAAAAGTATAGTATAGCTAGAAATGTAACATAACTGAAAATATATATACATATCAGAGCTCTACAGTTCAATTACAGGTGCACGGTACCAGTGACTGCTCTCATCCCTTAGGGACCACCCTTCCAGTACAGTTTTCCCCGGTTTCTCCTCACTGTGCTGTTGACATCAGGGGCGTCCCCACTGACAGGTGGGTCCTCGGGTCTGCAGGCCAGCTGGCTGTGGGTTGGAGTCCACACACCAACCTGTGTGGCTTACTCTCTTTTATAACCAGTCAGAACAACGCCAGCCAACAGTGACACAAAAGCTGCATGGCTCCAGGCAATAGCAGTGCACACATCCCGCACACCCCGGGGGTAACCTCGTGCTCAGCCCACAGCACTGCTCCCTCGGTAACAGTGCACCCATTAACAGGTCATTCTGTGAGGAATGGCTCCACAACATGAGATCTTAAGTGGGTCTGCAGTCTCACTTCTCCTTTGTCTGGATTTGTCAATCTTGGGGTCTTTGGAGGATGCGCCCCCAGGCTACAGCAACACCACAGTGTGGTGGCGCCGGCCATGGTGCACCCCCAGTTTGGTAACTCCTGGGGAGCAACCCAGAGCAAATGCCTCTTCTATGGGCTGCACCATCCAGAGTCCCACGCTTGCCTGTGTGGCACCTGTCAGATGTTGTCACAACCACAGCAACAACCACAGATAATTATTGAGGGACATCTCATCCATTCCATCAACAGTCATTGAAGTGCAATTCAGGAAACTGAGTGTTCACAAACAGAGAGGAAAATCTACCACATGAATCAGATGGGGGACACTAATCAAGGGTTTCATTTGATCTTCAGTGGTCATGTTTTAATTTTCTATCCTGAACCAAAACATGGCAGAGGAATATGATTGCTCCCAAAAGATAGCACTGTTGTTCAGTCCTCTAATTTGACATAGCAGGCAAGAGGAGGAGGAGTGTAAGCTGGCAGACAAAAGTTTACATTCCTGGAACAGGCATGATATTTCCAAGTCTCACCAGCTGAACTGGAAGAGGCAATCTATCTCGCTGATGGTAGCTAACAGGCTACTAGGCAATATCATTCTGAGCATGGCTACTCCCCTTCCTTGCTGTTATGTGGTGAAATATATCTATGGGTGAGCAGGTGCTCATAGAGGACTCAAATACTTCTCTTGAGAAAGTCCTGAAAGGCCTTTAAACCATTACAGTGTAGATGGTAGGAAGATGGAAGAGTTTTCTTTCTTCCCTGATGGTAAAGAGTGCGAGATAAGCTGCAAGACAGCAGATGAAAGACAACTCTTGGTCCTACGTTGCCAGTACAGCTGGTTTCAAGGAGGAAGAGGACCTTGGAAAGCAGATGAAGGATCTAGAAGAGTCTGGAGCAACCTTTTTTAGTAAGTTCCACAGCTCTAGAAATACGTGATTCCCCAAAGCAACAAAAAAAGCAAATGAGCTCATTGATAATTGGGATAAGACCAGGGAAGACAGTCTAAACCTGCTTAGGGTAAAGAAGAGAAGAGCAAGGGATGGACTGATAGCAATCCTAAACTTCACAGAAGTTTTGTAAAGAGAAATAAAAATATCTGTCTCCCTGGTAATCAGGACATATAGTAATGAGATTAAACTGCTGAAAGAAAGATTTCAAAGTGGAAAATCTCAATCAGACTAAACAAATATCTTACCAGAAATGAGACATATGTATGGTTTTGAGGAGAGAAGATGCACAAGATGATTTCCTGATTTACTCTTTTTCAGCCTAATCTTTCAATGAGGGTTACATTAACATGGCAGAAGATGAAGAAGCAACAAAGGAAGAGGAAAAGGCATGGAGGCAGTGATGCTGCAAGATGTACATACCTCAGCTGGCAGCACAAGTTAAGGCCTGTTGAAAATAAATATTTAATATCCTATATCTTTTGCTTTATGACTGAAAGTAAAAAAACAACATAGGAACTTCAAAAACAAAAAAGCAGCACTCTACTCATGCAAGTGGACAGGATGAATGCTCTACCTCAAGCCAAAGAGAGAAACCAAGGAAATACAGCAACCTAATGAAGCCTTACAGAAAGTGAGATATTGGAAGCGATGTGCGTGTGCTAGTTAGACAAGAAGTCTCCTGGCTCAGACACTAGCAGTATGTGCACATCTGCAGCATGAATGTGGCTGTAGACTCTCGCTCAAGAAAACATTTTCCTTGCTAGCAGAAAACAAAACATTACCATGTAATGAGCATTTCAACAGAAGCATCAGTTTATATATTCCTGACTGTACAGATTGGAGAGCAATGCAGTTCTGCAAATAAATCAGATCCATAATGAAGTTAACTCTAGTTATTTTAAATCAATAAATTTCTTCGAGCTACTTGGAGGATGGTGTGAAAGACTGCCATTTCTCATAGAATCCAAGCTTGAGAGCGTCCACAAATAGAAAACAGATCTGACAAGATCTGCAGCACAGTGGGTGCTGCAGTCTTATTACAGCTCCAAGGTCCAACAAGATCCAGGTCACTGGACTCCTTTTTGGCCAGGAAACAACTGAAGCCGTAACAGACATTTTTTGCGCGCCGTTTGCAGGAAGAGGAGAAGGAAAAGAGGTTTCCCCAAAGATTCTACTTCCAGTAATCCAGGCAACCCAGAGCTGGGTTGGGTCACAACTACTAATTAACTTCTTCATGTCATGTCTGGAAATCAAAAAGAAAAAAGTCTCAATTAAGGAAAATGGGAGGCAGGTGTTGAGAAAGAAGGAAGTGGCTCTTCCCACCTACAGTCATTGTCTCCATCTATCTCATCTCCTCCACAGATAGCATGCGCAGGAAGTCCGACTCTCCAGGGCTCACCCCCAACACTACACCCCTTCCACCTTCCGCTTCTTCTCCTTCCCTTTTTCTATCAGGAAAACGGGCATTTTCACTGCCACATTTCTAGTGGAATTTAAATACTGAAATACTATAATGTGCTGTGAGTTATAAACAGAAAGAATATCTAGAAAAATCAGTATTCTTGAATAATGAAAGTAAGAATTTAGTTATAAATGAAGGAAAACAATCATTTTACTTTTTAATGAAAGACAGCTGTAAAGCCACTGTTTATACCAATAAATAAATCATTCTTCACAGAAGACTCACATATTAAAGGATTAGATTATTTTATTGTTACCGGTGGTTGCAATTTTGTTTGGATTATCTAAAGACTAAGGTACTGTTCTACACTGCAGAGGCTTTCCCTTCCTTGGGTGTGAGCAAATTTGGATATCAGGACTGAGGATGGATCATCATTACCACATCACATTAGAGCCCTGGTTTTGATTATAGTCTCCTGGTGGTAATGATACAAAATAACATTAACGGTACAAACATGGATGGTCTCATTGTGCTTTAGATTTTGTGACCGTGTTCATAATATGATATTCCCACAATCACCTTTCACATACCTTTGTTTTCTGCAAGGAGCTTGCAGAATTTCTGAAAGCTTTTGCATATTTTAATTTTCTTAATCTTCTGCAATTTATCTTAACGAAGTGTATGTGTATGACATGATAAAAGCAATAGCTAGCAATATGATAAAAGCAAATAATTCTTGAATATTCTGTTCATATAGTGTTCCTTGTCAAAAACACACAGGGGATATGTTGTCAAAGAATAAATGGAATTTTAGCTTTTCATGTCCCATCTTCTGTAAGGTTTAGGTGCTCATCACAACAATATCGAAGTATTTCTCTGTCAATGCACTTAAATAACTAGATTCCTCGTGAAATTATTGAAGGATATTCAGAAATCGGGAATGTACAAAATTTCACATCTGTAAACACTAGCTTTACAGAGTGCCAGGCCTTTTTTTTGCCTGCAGGAGGTGTTGCTAATTTAAAGACATACACTTAAAATAGCGAGGATATAATTCTTTGCAAATTTACCTTCTCATACTTCAATCCAGTCTTTTGAAATTTTTCAGTAACAACTGTACTTTGACAAATGAAAGTGAAAACATTTATTTACTACTTGCTTCAATCAAACTCTAAACCAGTAAAAAGCATATTATCTTTTCCTGCTCACCTGGGTTGGATGAGAATGGAAACAAATATGTCAGAGCAACAATACTTATTACGTAGAAGCTCTGGTTTGTGTGTTATCTTTCCTCAGTTCACTCTAAAGCATTCAAAGCATACAGCCTTTGAAGTAGCCTATGCTCTCTAGTTTTCTTTCGCAAAGTACAGCGTATGTCAGGTTCAGACAAAACACCAAAAATGACTGTATATTTTATTAAAAGCCTATTTTTTCCCCCCTCTCTTTTTAACAAAAGTCTAATTTAGTTGTTGTTCCCTTAGGTACAAAGTACACAGTTCATAATTCATTTGATATAAAATGTCAGTTTAGATTTTTGCACTTCTTTGATAAATGAGAAAAAACATGTACATTTCAATTTCCTTCTACGAGGTTTTACTAGCAGAAGCCCCCCTCCCATTGTGCTGCTCAAAGACCTTTGTGTTAAATTAAACATCAAGATTCAGAAACTGTAGGGAATGATATTTCCAAGACATACAGTACAAATCTATGAGACTGGGAAAAAAGGTAATGATTTTTCCTACCAGTAAAGTGATCTCTCCCAAAGAGCATCTTTGATCCTTGAATTAGTTCTCAGTTATAATTTAATATATCAAAACTGTCAGCAGCTTCCCTTACATTTAGACATAAAATGATATAGTCAGCTCCACAAAGAGCAAAATATGACATTCAGGGGCTTGCTCTCCCAACATGTGCTTGTGCCTCTAATGCCCATCAATATTAATGGGGAAAGTGTGTATACACCAAAGAAGATGGCAGAGAATTAATTTAATTGTATCTGTCATCATTAACAGTATAGAGTGTTTTTTCCTAGATAAATAGATCCTGCCAATGATCAACGCACAAAACTCCCAGGAGGAAGAGAGGCACAATGGCAAAGGGTAGAATCAGGCACTTAGTCCTGGAAATGAAACTATTATAATTAGGAAAATAACAAACAATCAACCAAAAAACGCCCTCTGCATATTATTCCCTTATGTAACGCATGAGGTCAAGGCCTATAAATCCAAACTATCACATTTACAGAGTAAACAAGATTCCTTATCACTTCTCAAAATTGCCAACCGCAATGCTATGGCTGTCACTTCACATTACAGTCTTGTACAACAGCTGCAGTATCAATAAATTAAGCTGTATTAGAAAATAGCAATAGGATCACATTCAGGTATTCGTGCTTACACTGATTAACAACTTAGGCCCAGATCCACAAATGCCCAGAACACAGGACCTGTCTGCCTTTGCTGACCACATGCATATCACCTCACTCCAGACCACAGATATGCCCTTACCCCTGGATTACAATAGTAGCTTCTCTGTTTTCTTTCCAGTATATAAGGCATTCCTTGTCCGCAGAGTTGCAACAGGACAGATAGGCAGTATTCCACCTCCTTGCTTATGAACCCAGAGATTAGTACGCTACCTGGAAAGCGGGAATTTTAGTCACTTTAGACTGAATAATCCAGGTGTCCGTTTTTTTGGCCACTGCTCTAACACAGATAAACTACAACAGAATATGAAAAGTGGTACCTCCATTCCATCTAAAATGTGGAAAAGATGCCTGTCTTAACGGATTGGTACCTCACTAAAATTGCATTTCAATGGACAGGTATATAACAATATATAGCAGGTGTCATACACTGAAACAAAATATTTAATATTTAAGGTGAATGGAAAGGAATTCAGACAAGGCTGCTACAGACAGAAATAATCCGCACAAAATACACAGTTGACTTATATGATGAAATGGGTAAAAGGATCACAACTGTTTATACCCAACCCATCCACACAGGAATATTCATGCAGCATTACTTAATACCTACTCATCTGTTAATGTTCTGTTTTACATACTTTCAACAAATGAAGTATTTATAAGAATGAACTTCTGGTTCTGTTCTACAGACCACTGAATCACAGAACAGTCGGGGTTGGAAGGGACTATTGGAAATCGTCAAGCACAACTCCTCTGCTCAAAGCAGGGTCAGCTAGAGCAGGTTACAAGACCCTGTCCAGTTAGGCTTTAAATATGTCCAAGGAGGGAGACGCCACAACCTCTCTGGGCAAAATGTTCCAGTGTGCAGTCACACTCAGAGTAAAAAAGGTTTTTCTTATATTTAAATAGAATTGCCTGTATTTCAGTTTGTGCCTGTTGCTTCTTGTCCTGTCACTGGGCACCACTGAGAAGAGTCTGGTCCCATCCTCTTTACATTCTCCCTTCAGATACTCATACACATTGATAAGATCCCCCCTGAGCCTTCGCTTCTCGAGCCTAAGCAATCTCAGCTCTCTCAGCCTTTCTTCATATGAGAAAGGCTCTGCTCCCTTCATCATCTTAGTAGCCCTTTGCTGGATTCCCTCCAGTATATCCATGTATGTCCGTGCCTTTCTCCTGGGGGGGGAGCCCGGAACTGGACACAGCATGCAGATGTTGCTCCATCAGCGCTGACAGAGTGACAGGATCACCTCCCTCGATCTCCTGGCAATGCTCTTCCTCATGTAGCCCAGGAAGCTTTTGGCTTTCTTTGCCACTAGGGCACACTGGTGGCTCATTCCCAGCCTGCTGTCCTCCAGGACTCCCAGGTCTTTTTCTGCAAAGCTGCTTTCCAGCTGGTAAGCCCCCTAGCCTGTACTGGTGTGGGGGGTTATTCCTCCCCAGGCGCAGGACTTGGCACTTCTCTTTGTTGAACCTCCTGTGGTTCCTGTCTGCCCTGTCCAGGTTCCTCTGAATGGCCGGACAACCCTCTGGTATATCAGCTACTCCTCCCAGTTTTGTATCATCTGTAAACTTGCTGAGGGTGCGCTCTGTCCCATCATTCCAGTCATTACTGAAGATGTTAAACAGTACGGAACCCAGTATCAGCCCCTTGGGTGTACCGCAAGTGACCAGCCTGTAGCTGGACTTCATGCTGCTGATTCCAACCCTCTGAGCTCTGCCATTTAGCCAGTTTTCAGTCCACCTCACGATTTGCTCATCTAGCCCATACTTCATCAGCTTGCCTATAAGGATGGTTATGGGAGACAGTGTCAAAAGCCTTACTAAAGTCAAGACAGACAAATATTTTGGAAATGCTTATTTTTTTACAATACAGATTTTCTTCAATTTTTGACCAAAAAATAAAGAGACAATGAATGCTTCCTCTCCTTTGTTTTTTAGACACAGACTGAAAGGGATAAACCTCCACTTCAGAAAATTTATAGCAGCTTAGTACAAATTAAAATAATCAGGAACCTGCTGCTGAAGTTTTTGGACAATACTATCAACTCCTTATGAGTAACCATCTGAAATAGGATTCTCAGTACGAAATTCACTCAGAAGAAAAAAATAAGAAAAGAGATTCTTTGTTTACATAATGCCACCTCTTCATTCACCCAACTTCCTTTCTTTTTATATCCTCTATAAGAACTGCTTACACAATCTAAAATCAGTCAAATAGTCCAAATTCACTCACTTTCCATATACCCCAGTGGCCATGTTCAATTTTGGTGACACCTTTCATGGAGAGGTAATTCCATTCTAAGCTTGGGGGACAAGAAGAGAGGCTGCTAAACTTTATGACGTGTACACTATACCTGTCAGTGCTAGGACAAATATAAAGTCTCTTTACTTTCCCTTGCAAATGTCTTTCTATTTGCAGACCTATCTGTAAAATGGGGATAAAAATTCTTAGTCACTTCAGAAGCCTAGGGGGAGGTTCAATTAGTAAATACTTGTAAAAATCTTAAAAGTAAATACCTCATTATATAAATAGTAAGAATTAATCTAATTCAGTACTGGACATATCCCACCGTAATGCGAAATACATGAATTCCCTAACTCTCTTATTTTACCAGCCTGGAATTAATCTTTCTAAAAGGGTAGTATTTCTTTGTCAGAAGTATAAGTAGGACCTGCATACAGATGCAAAGAGAAACAGACACATATCCAGCACGTATTCCTGAACACGTGCACGCTAATATATCATACACATATTTATTTGTGTGTGCATATGCACATGTATGCAGACACAACAGCAAATGTTCAGAAGGAAAGGCACACTGAGGAAAAATAGTCCAGTGCCATAAATCAAAAAGGCTAAACTGTAATGGTTGCCTTTGTTTTAAGAAGAAGGTAATATACAACAGCACTGTGCTATAAGGACACGAGAGGGAAAATGATGACTGTAATAATGACTGATTCTCACACAATTTTCTTTTTCTCCCTTTTCTCTCTTTTTTCATAGAGCAGCTTATTTCCCCTTCGGTGCTCAGTCAGGTAGCCCAAAGATAACTGCATAGACCTTCCAGAATAAAAAGCAGTATATTATTAAGTAGGGAAAAGTCAAACTTCTACAGAAAAAAAACTCCCTAAAACAATTAAATAACTTTATGGAGGAAAAATATATTAATTCTGCAGTGTGTTTTAAGAATTTAGTTAAAAAGTTAAGTTTTTATGCAAACTCAGAAACACTGAATTTCCAAACCAAAGAGACAGTTCCCAAGTAGGAGTCATTTTTAACCCGAAAGGAAAGCAGTAAAAGCACTTTTATAGTTATGATATTTAAGAAAGTGCATCTGTGTATTTGTCCTCAGCTAAAGAGGGGAAAAAGAGATTTGATCCCCTCCACACTTTGCCCTCAGGAAGACCTTAAGAGGGAACCTTAATTTTTTTTCCCTTAAGCTTTATTTATTTATTTTTTTTTTACACTATGTAACACACATGAGGATATGTAAACGTCTCAGGCTGGAAAAACTTTGCTGGAGGCTTGCAGAGCCCATCGCAAATAGAAGAACTTCAAAGCTTCCTCAGCTGTGCAGAGTAGCTCAAAAAAAAGTTGGTGCTTTACTCAAATGTTTTATGATCAGTAGACTAACCTCCATAATCAAGATGCTCCTAGTGCACAAAAAGAAGACAAAAAGGAAAAGACAAAAAAAAAAAAAGACATTTGCCTTTGCTGACAGCTTATGAAAATGCCTTTTTATTTTAGAAAATTTAGGAGTAGGAATTGTCAAAAACAAACATAATAAAGTGAGCTTTTTAGAAAAATAGTGCAAATCATCCTAGTAAAGTAATATAAAAACTGGTTCCATTCCTAAAATGTATATATGTATGGAAAGCGGTTTAACAGACAAATTCATGATGTGATTTTTCAAATTTCTTCAGCATATTTTCACAAGGAATTTGAATATCCTTTCATTGTAGAATTCCTTAAGCAGAAGAAGCATGGCTAGTTTACAATAAAGATTTCTGACTTTAAGTAGAGTACTGAACAGTCTAATTGAGACTTACATAGAATGAAAAAAACGCATGAATAGGCTTAAGATTATACAAAAATTGCATACATCATGAAAATTGTGTCCCTTTTTATGCACAACTGAAATTGGTCTGAAATAAGTTTATGTGGTAGGCAGTCATTTTAAATAATGGTCTGCTGCTAAATCCCACAACAGCTTGTTTTACCTACTTTTATATATTTTTCTGTTTTTCAGAAGTATGATGAGTTGTAATTTTCCAGTGTGAAATCTGCTCTACTGCAATTTTCTTCCAAGAGGTCTTTAGTACTGCCTAGGATTCATGCTAAGACTAAGGTTTTGGAAAGATCTAGAGTGAGACCCCCACACTGAGGTTAATTGCCTGCTTATAGATGATCTACTAGCTATTTCTAACTCTTGCTCTGTGCTCCCTCTCTCATCTGGCACTTCCCAAACAAGCTAACGCATCCATATCCTTCTTGGCAACTAAAACTGCAGTTTTGATCACCTCCTCACCCGAAGCGCTTCATGCAGCTCGTTCAGCTTCATTCAGCAGAAGATACAAAGCAACGTAAGAGCTGACAAAAAAAGCTGCCCTATGTATGGAGGATGGAAACAGCACACCTGTGACTGTGGAAGATCTTCATACCTCCAAACAGACAGGATAGGGAGGGATGCAATCAGAGGGAAAAAGATACAGTGTCTTTGCAACTTTGCCTTGTACTGCATTCTGGCATTCTCCAGTTTTAAGAGTAGAGACTTATAGTAAGGTACAATTTAAAGCAACCCTGAGATGATCCTTTATGATATGCGGAATTACCCAAGGCCCTGACGAGCTACAGTTTTAAAAGGCGATCAGTAAAGTGGTCACCTCTGTGCCTCCCACTGCTGGAATCTGAAGATACAACCTTTCAGAAACGACACTTACTTCTCCTCTCTTCTCTCACCACCAAAATGCTAAAAAACAAACGTCCCAAAACACGAATAGACACAACATGAGCTCACTGAAAGATGTGCTGAACAGATCAGGAGAGGGGAATAAAAGAAGAAAGTAGAACTAATGGAAATGACAATCAGTTCAATACTGCAGAGGTTAGAGAAGAATCATTGTTTCATTAGAACATCTCCCTGTCTTCCACACAAGCACTTTTGCAACCCTACCCTCATATGCCCCTGAAATCATCTTTCTGGACAAAAGGAACTGGAATGGAGTATTCACACGGCTTGCCACTGGCACCCCTTAATTAGCTGTCATTGATGAAAGATGTAGGACAGATCTTTTCCCCTTGCTACTCTGTCCTGCTCTCTCTTCCAACTATCTCTTGATAGTCACAGATGCGGTCAAAATTTTTCATTCAGAACTTTCAGTTAATACACAAAAAAAAACCCAACCAAACGAGAATGTTTGCAACAATCTTGTTTAAACCTTTTCCTGTTTCACCTCAAAATTAGACATTTTAGTATACAGAGATGTCACACATGCTTCAGAATTATGAATTTTAAAAATATCTAAATATATTTATTTTTAATGAATATAACAGAATGATGCCAGATGCTTTTGTTTTCTTTTTTAACTACTTTTCCTTTATTTTTTCCATTTTTCAATTTTCTTTTTTTACTACTCTACCTTTAAAAGAAGTGACAGAAGAGGATGACAGAGAAGGAAAATGATAAAGAAACAGAAGATACAAGAAAAAAAAACTGACTGGATTTTATCCTATGCATATAGGGAAAAAAGGAAAGAATAGAGAAATAACAGCAAATGTCTCAAGAATACCAGAAATTTGAAATACAGAAAATTCTCTCAAAAGAAGTCACATGGTGTGACTCTTTTTCCGCTCAAATCAAATCCTCAGCGTCACGGAAAAAAGAACCTCAGAGGGAAAATGCTAGCATATGTAGATCTGATTTTTATTCCTAAATAATTCTGGCCTAGCAACATATGTTTTCTCTGTTTACTGAATATTCACTCATCCAAATATTCCTGTTGGCTCCAGTGATCAACTTTCATGAGCAAATGTTTCCAGATGTGACTATAAGTTGCACGATGTGGTTCTTATTTGTTTGCGTAATTAGATCAATGATCCCATGATGTGGTTCAATATCCAGTCTCAAAGGCCTTGCTACCTAAGCTAACAGTGGCTGAAATCCTTTTGCTGCAGAGTGCCAGGCTCTGTAGACGGTGAACAAATATCAATGGCTATAAATATGTAGGCTCACTTTTTGCTTTTGTGAAGTAGCCCAAGCTTGCAGGCAGAAGCATGCAGCTTGTTGTATACAAACAACAAGGGACCAGTGAAGGGTAGGTGCTTATCAGTTCAAGGTACAATCTGACATCTTTCACAGCTAGACATTCCTACGTTGTGCAAATCATAAACATAGTATATAAACCAGCAACATATTCCATAAATTATGGCAAAGATTAGAGAGAGACTTCACTGCTTAGGCAGATTTTTTTTTCAAAGATTATCTCTGCTTTTACATATCACATAGGGAACAGGAACATATGTCAACCCTTTGAGGTTCTTTTCTACAGATAAGACAGCACCAGGTTTATGGTTCATAACCCCCAATAGAGGTAACCACAGGAAGGCAACCCACAGGTGACATCAAGACGATATCTTTACTCTCTCCAGTGACATACAGAACTGCCACCCACAACAAGCTCTATACCTCTTGTCCTTCATTATCTGGGTCTCCAGACCTTTGTTTTCTCATGGATAATGATGATGAAGCCTCCACTCTTCTGCTTCTCACCTGATTAGCAGCAGCTCTTTTCCTATCTCTTTTCACCTGTTTCTCATCATAATCTCTCCTTTTCCTTTCCGTCTGCTTAAATTACCCTTTTTTCCTGCACGCTTCCTTGTCTGACTCAAACAATCCATTTCACCTTCATAAACGTCCACAAATTAGTGGTATACACTTATTTTTAAGGAGATATTTTCAAAATGGAAAAAGAAACAAATATATTTAACAATTCAGCATAAAACATACATAGCACATATCTGCCTTCAGATTATCACTCTACCCATTTATTTTAAATGAATTATTTGCATTCTGGTAGCAGAATGTGCAAACAATATTAGTGAGAAACAATAATCAAAAAAGTTGCTCTCAAAAAACTCTAATTCTTAGACAGAACAATCAAGCAATGAGGCATTTCACAGGGCATCTCTCATTCCCTTCCACGTTAGGGTTTTTGGAGTAAGAGCTACGGAGCAGGTGGATTTAACAAGAGTATGATCTCTTATCAGTAGTGAGGGCTGCTTTCATCTCTGTTAACTTACCATCACTTATGACAATGTAACCCCAAATTAATGGTATCCTCTGTGTGCCACTGCATCAGAAATAATACTTATTAAGAAGAAAAATACATAAGTAAGTGCTCTATAAAGAAGATTTTTCTCCCAGATTCTTGAAGTTTTATGTTCTTGGTATCATTCCGATTCACTTATTTAATTAAATTAATTCTAAAACAATTTTCTCTTGAGACCTTTTACTAGCTGGCATCCTCAAGTTAATGGGAAATCTCTGCTAGTACATTATTTTTTACAACTTCTACTGAAAGAAGTTTAGGACAAGATAAATAGAACAAATTTATTCTTTTTGGAAAAAATATAAAACTCAAAAAAATCTACTTCTACCTCTACAGTATGAAATTTGTCACTAATCATTTTAAACTATGCCCTTTTATGCTTCTTCCATCTCTTTTAGCTTTCTATGCAGTTCTTTGATGTAACAAAGACAGTTTCAGACAAGATTTCTGTTCATCTAGAAAAAAAAGCTTTAAGTCTTGAGGCAAAAAGCAGTGTATTTAAAATTTATATACTCCATAATGCCTTTGTTCTGAACTTGAACATCCTGAGAAACTTCTCTGCTTTCTTTTGCCTTCCGACTCTGAAGATCATTTGTTCTCACGGTTTCAGCTTCTTATTATGCAACAGTGACTTTAACTGGTGGTTCCAGCATTTAAGTACATGCACAGTCATGGCTGACCCTTTCTGATCAATTGCCAATCCATACAGGTTTGACTGATAAAAGAGCCAATTAGATTTAAGCAAATTAAGGGACATCACCAATGTCAACCACTTATTAAACTGAATGCTGAATTCCATGCATACCAAACACTAATGCACCAAGTCCCATTAAGAGTTGAAATCCTAACCCCATTAGTAACTCCAGACCGCTACAGGGTAAGGGTCAAAAGAAAGTTTCATATTTATGGATTAACATTTAGATCTAGTTTTTATTTATTTTTTAATCTTTCCCAAGAACTCTTGAACCTGCATTGCAATTTTAGTCAAAAGCTTAAATAAAATGTATTCCTTATTTCTAAGATTTTTAAAAGCACTGACTTTAAGCATGGCAAATCAATTTGATGAGAAATTAAGATACATTCAATCAGGTAACTCTTAAGAGTCAGTGTGCTTTATATGTATTGTGCAATACATTTAAAATAAAAATAAATCAAGGAAATGCATGTTAAAAGAAAATATGCAACATAAAAGCAGTGATTTGCAGTAATTTCAAAATGGAATTCTCCTTTGTCCTCTTCTGACTCTCCTTGTTACACAGTCTTTCAAACTCCTTAATGTACTCCCCACAATGCAAATTTTCAAACAGCATTGTTTGTTATCCTTGAAAAGGGAATGCTACATTTTTGCAGTCATTAAAAAGCTATAATTTTGTATATAATTAGACATGCCTTACCCTTTGACTAAATAAGAGTCCTGTCTAAGTGAAATCTTGGCCAGTGATGTCAAAAGCAAAATTCCTACTGATTTCAGTAAGACCTGGATTTCATTTGATGATTTAGAAAGTGTTTGTAAGTGAAGACACTGAATACAGCCCAGTGTGAAATTATTACTGTACTCATCATTTAGCACAGATTGGAATTTTATGGCATTCAAAGAGTCATTATAATAAACATCACAGAAAAGTGAACCTACATTGTCCTAGATATGCACGCACGTGTGTGTGTGTGTGTGTGTGTGTGTGCATATGTATGTGCATAAGCGGTGAGAATACTGTGTGTGTATTTCTCTCATACGCCCTGCTTCATTTATTATTCATTTCACTACAGATCACAGTCCACTGGACAATAGTATGGAAGATTTCTTTAATAACTCTCACTGCTAATTTAATTCTACTTAAACACACATATTCTAGTGAATGCCACATGCTTTTCAGCATGATTTTATGTGTAAATCAGGATAATATGTTTTCAGATCATTAACTAAAAGGAAGCATGAACTAAAACCTATTTAATCAATGAGGTATTGCTTTTAAACTACCGCAAGGTCATAAAAAAGATAATTTCAAAGCTATAAGTTTCCTAATTGTAATCAACAACAATCTAATGACGAAAGAAAGTGTATCTTAATGGCTGTCATAAACTTGCTCATATCCTTGCCTATCTTTAAAGATCCTTTGCCTTTTCATTTGGTAAAATTTTCTCTGCCAAATTTTGTGGTTTCTGCATGCCAAATTGAACAGTGATGCTGAAATTAATCACGTCAGTGTCTTAAGTGCTTATGTGCGAAATTTATCTCAAGTCTGGTTTACTATTATATAACGACCTGGATTTGTTTACATTAGGTATAAGTTAGCAAATTTGAAATGTATGAACTATGCTGTGACTTGCTCTGTAATTCACTAGGACGTCCACGAACAGAGAGTACAAAAGAAACACATATATACAAGCTGTAAATTTAAGCTTTCATTTCAAAACCATGCATGTAGGGATTAGAAAGCATTTGATCAATTCTTTTATTTCAAATTTTTATTAAAATAACATCCAAAGTGAATTAGAGCCTCATTCAATGTAAATCAGCACACTGAAACTGTCTCCCTTAGCGCTACATCAGCGTGTAGATTCTTGCTCAATATACTACTAAAGTTACCATTATTAAAGAAATTATCTAAATATATGCAGTCAGTGAGCTTCGTCAGCACTTATAACTTCTAGTCAAAGACAGATTACAAAACGCAAGTGAACATCTCTGTGTTCTTAGATTAGATTAGCCCCCCAAGATAGAATCTTAACACCACTCATAGAAAAAAACTAAAGTACATAATGCCCTTCTCACTCACATACTGTTATCTATACAGCTACCTGTTTTCACTTTCTCATTTTTAAATTGAGCAGTGTGACAAATTAAAAGCTGAAAGGAACAATTCTGTTAGTAAGAACTACTAACACAAACATATTCTTCTGAACTTCCAGTCCTCGGCTGCAATAATAAATAATGTTTTGTTCAACAGAGCATTTGTGTAATTGTTACATGCATAGAAACAGCACTTTTTCATACTTACCTCCTGGAGGCATGACTACTGTTATAGCATCACTTATCAAGCTGCCTTGGCTGTTGGAAACATTCACCCGTACTGTGTAGTTAGAAAATGGAATCAGCCCTTTAACGGGTACCCATACATCGGATTCCTTGCTGCTGTGTAAGATTCGAGTGCCATTTACAGTAGAATAATTAGCGTTAGCTGTTAAGAAAAAAATGGGGGGGGGGAGGGAGAACAAATGTTAGATTTTGCATCTGCTACAATTGGCCATTCTACATGAACGAAGTCTTACTTGTACTGAAACGAAAAGTTGCCACTGATAACAAAAACACTGAGAAATGGCTGCATCTGAAGAATAATTATTCTTCACTTTCTCCTCCTTTTGCCAGCAGTTTGTGGTACCTGTAAAACTTGTAAGAATATAAGAGCCAACCATGCAATTGCAAAACCGACTGCTGTATATTGCAAAGCGAAGACAGTTTTCAGAAACTACTAGTGTTCTAGAACAGTTGTACAAGAACTGCAAATTCAAATCTGATCAAGGTCATTCAAAAATTTACAGTCAATTCTTATCTCTATGAAAGACTGGCAAAACACTCCTTGAATTCATTCGAAAGGCATTTGCTTTAGGAGTTTCTTAGCTATGAAGGCTAACTCACTTCATTACATACGTAAGAATTACTCATCTGCAGTAAGAAATGCGTGCGTTCCAGCGTGACCCTTAATCTACTCAAAAACAGAATAAGGATTTGATGCATTCAGTTTATCTGTTGAAATCATTACAGGAGACCACAGCACCCTAGATGTCCTTTACAATGCTTTCAAGATCCCAAAATTAAGGTATAAAGGTATTCTACTCTATAAATATAACAAAATAAAACTCTCAAAGATACCCGATCGGTAAGACTGAACATAAAAAATGCATATGTTGAGTAACAAATTTTTTGACTTAATGAAGATTTCACTCACATATTTGAGAGCAAAGCTGAGCTTATTTAAAGATTATTCAATATTCTGAACATATAAAGTGCTATATAAATGACTAATATTAGTACTACTATCCATCAAAATAACAGTAGAATCACAGAAATCTCAGAAATAACAGGTACGAGAATGAGATCAAACAGAATATGGCTATTAAAAATATCTTAAATTAAGTAAGGCGTTATCACATACAGCAGACTGAATGCTTGAGTCTGAGTTCTCTGCAAAATCTAAAATACGATTAAAGAAACCTGGAAAATCTCTTTTAACTAATTTTTAAGTGAAATTCATTGGGTTGACTTATTTTCATGCAAGGTTCAAGTGCACTGTTAAAACTGAAAATGTTATTAAACCTGAAGCAGTTTTTCAAATATTCCATATTACTAGGATATTTACTTCAATGTGTATATGCGATATATTTCAGTCATGCTCACATTACATATGCCCATGAATGAGTGATTTGGTCTTTCCTCTGATTTTGGGATTCTTGTAAACAGTCTGTGATTCTCATAAACTCCAAGCCATTCAATTACCTTGATGTGAACAGAGCTGCACAAAGAGTGCTTCACTTATTCTGCTACTAACATGCAGTAAACTGATTCCCTGAGTTTTCTGGGGAGAGGGAAAGTCAAGCCTTTTTATCAGTCTACGTTGTAGTGTAGTTCTTCATTGCTCAAAATATATCTGTGTAATAGCACAGCCCACAGACAGGCTACAGTGGTGTGAATCTAGAAAAATTTCATTAAACCTGATGGATTTACTTTGGATTTCACTACATATCACATTAGCCTTAGAGACCCTATTTTATAAACCATGATGGAGGTAGAGCTCCCTATGGTGCAAGAACAGCAACATATTTTACACATCCTACATATAGTCGTAAGAATTCTGCAGAATTAAAGTTCTGTTTGAGCTCAACCTTACATACCCTGGCTATTCTGCCAGCGCTAGAGACCTGCACCTGGGCCCACTACTTGATCTCAGCTCTCAACTGTATCTCAAATTCTCACGATGTATCTTGGTGCAACAGTCCTTGTGTGCGATCTGGGAGTAGATACAAAGCAAGCAGCTTGCTCCCATTGTCTGTTACAGTTGTTCTGTGCATCACCACACAGTTTATGACTTACTATTTGCCTCGACCACCTAACAACATCTGTTATATGCACCTATTGTTTATTAACAATAACAAGACCATTCGAAATGGTCAACTGACATATACATTCTTAAGGTCCAAGTGATGTGAAACATTTAAGGACCTGGCTATGCTGTGAGAAGAGATATATTTTTAAAATGTTTCATGTACAATGTTCAGAAAAGTTTAAAAATCCTACTGTTGACAGATCAAGGCACACAGGATAGATTCAAACCTCAAGCATAAAGTAGGCTGCCTAACAGCAATTTATTTGCCCAGTTCATGAGAAAATTCAACTTACTCCCTCTACAGTGCAGTTTTAACATGCTAATATTTTTTATTCTCATCTGCCTGACTTCAAAATGAAAGCATGTATTTCCTCTGCTGATATTTTTATTCCACTATTAACCTTCTTCCAATGGCTAGCTGTACTATATTTTTAAAAATACAGTTTGGAGAAAGGGAAAAAGAATTAAAAGAATAACACTCTATTCTAAGTTGCCTGGATAACAACATTAATATACAGTAATTATACAATTAGTTGTAACATTAAATTCTAGTTATAGCAGAGTGATTACTCGGCAATTATAAGAAGTATATAATTACTCAATAATTAGGAGAAGTATGTAATTACATAACCATTTTATTCAGCTCAAAAATGAACCTGCAGATTTACTATGAGTTAGGCAACACAGCAGTTCAAAATTTTTCATTGCTTCTAATAAAAATTTGAGGAGCACTTACATGACTCCTAACCTAAATTTTAAACAGACAAAAGGTGTTTTATCCCTGTTACCAGCCAAGCAACTTACAGCTACTGGCAAATAAAATATTAGAAGAATATTTTTAAAATTCAGTTCTTGCTGGGGATGACTTGCAATATGCAGCTATCCTTCTTCTCACTGCTTAAACTTTGCTTTCAGTGGGCTGGAAAATGCAGACACATAGGTTCAGCCTGACAGAAAGCGATACAGCGATAACCCTGTCATATCGCTCTGTGCCATTCCTGCCTAGACTGCTTCAGTGTGGACCCTATTTGTGAGTATAAGCGGATGCCGTCCCTCTCTTTCCATTTTTCATGGGTATGCTTCTTTCCATCGCGCTCACAGTTCCAAGTTTCACCTACCAGCAGGGTGCCACATCCCTAAACAGCAACTGCCACAGACAGTGGTAAAATTGTAAGAGACATTGTTTCACTTCCAACAAATAGTTTCTGCTAGTACACCCACTCTTTCCTGTGCGTTTTTGCCTTATAGCTCCTGACATGAACTGTCACCAGTGCTTCAGTAAGAAATACACCCTCAAGAAACAGCTAGCAAGAACAACTGAGATAAGAAGGGAGAAAATCTCCTTCTCAAACCTGCTTATCATGTTCTTCAAAACTTTTAGCACCCTTACCAAAAGATGAATTCAAAGGCAGGGGGTTTCAGAGTCACTATCACTCATAACCTCTGCAGAAACTAAACCCCTAAGGCTCTCTGTACTTCCCCCAATACGTGAGGGACTTCTTTGGCCTAAGGCTGGTATTTGAGAAAAAGGCGTTATTGCTCCCAATTTATTCCTAGTTTACATCAGGTTCAAGTATCTCAGTTCTTCACTTCCTTGTTACATGAATAGTTATATCCTTAGTACATCAGCTTGCTCTCTACACTCACTAGATTCATTAGGCATATCCTGTTTATTTAATAAAGCTTTACTCTGAACTTACAGATTTAATCAAGTCAGTGTTATAGTACTTCAAGATTCTTCCAAGCACGTTGCTTTTAAGTTTTGCAATCTTGCAGTCTTGAGAAAGACCTACTGTGGTACTAAAAGGTCTTATGGAGTTCCAAATTTTTTTGCTGCGAGCCTATGGATGGTGAATAAAAGCAGCAATGACCAGCAGGAAGCTCAAAAGAATTACATCCTCCCCACCTGCCTGCTAACTTTTGGAAAATAGTACACATGGCACTCTGTGAACAGGAACTGTATAAAAAGTTAAGAAGGCAGAAATTAAGTACAGTAATTGTACAGGAGGGCAAGGAGTTTTTTAACCCACAGAGAACGAACACAGATATATGCGCAGAAATACATGTTTGCAAAAGAAAAACAATCTCAAAATATCAGCTGCTATCTCTCTATCTAAGAAATAATTTACTCTTCCAATTTTTGAGGGAAAATTATCCAAATAAAGAAAAGAGCGTAAAAGAGTATCCACATACATATTCAAGAAGTATGCATACTTGAATCAAAGTAAAGCAATAAAACACCCTTATATTAAAAACAAAACAAAACACATACATATCCTATTATAAATCATGGTTTAAAAGTGCAAAGCCTTACACAAGACGCTAGCTGTTTGTATTTGAAGGTTCTCTGTACTTTTGGATGTACAGTTCAAAGGGGGTTCCAAAGACATGCATTCCTTTTATCGAGCACTAGTGTAAATAGGTGAATAAAAATCATGTGGGCCGATGGTGCGTAAATTACTGCTGTCCTGGGTCCATCATCCTATGGGGTTCACTAGATTGAAATAACATAAATGGGTATCCTTTTCCATTCTTGTTATAATCATTGTCACAAGAATTTTAATGCCTCATATATTCCGTAATTTTTTTCTGTGTGCTGTACTGCTCTGACCTTTTCAATATTCTGTAATTTGACTGGCTGGCCATTTCAAGTTCTCTCCTTTTTACAGCCTTATTAACTTGTGGGGAAGAGGTGAAATGGACAGCCAATCAGAATACCTAATATTGCAAAGGTCACAGTAGTACAGTATAGTATCAGCAGACACAGAATACTGTATATTAGTCATTAGTGTTCTGATATCTTATTCATGTGACAAAGGTTGTAAGGAGCGTAGAAAATGGCACAACATGAAACTATTCTCATGACAAAGACTATGATAGAAAAAAGAAACAAATGAAATCAAACACACTCTTCTTATATTTAAAAACTGTGGGGGTTTTTTTCCCCAGAATTTGCCACATTTGAAGGTACTCTTCTTATCTGAAGCAGAATTAACATTTTTATGGGGAAAGATAATAAATCGAGGGTTGCTCTTCATGTACTAAACAGCTTTCATATGCATGCACAATCTTTTCAAAATCAGTGAAAATTTTTGTTACTATTATTGTTTGCACTTATGATTATTAAAGAAGTTTAAACATAACCACTTGAATGTGTCTGTATTACAAACACATCAACACAACTATACTCTGCTGCTGACAACAGGAAGCAAGGAGGTTAGGTGAGCGAAAAATATCATTGGGTGCTCACTTGTTTTTCTTTCCCTAATCATCAAGAGCTGGCCATCATTACAGAGATAATATTGGTTAAAATCACTTTCCATACACTTCTGTTCACATTCTGATGGGACTTCAACAACTCAGTCTGTTTTGTAAGAGAGAAAATTTCTCCCTCCTCTTACTTGTGTGGCTGACTGCTCCTTTTATCTGCAGAACTGACTGAACATAATTGATATTACATGTTTATTACTTGTAAAATGCAGAGAGATTTCAATCTAAAAGATATTTAGGCCTGAAACACTTAAGTCTTGATCATTATAAATATTAAAAAAGATATTGTTTTCTTTAATATTATTATTTCTAGACAACGTGAGCCTTTATTCACAAAAGTACACAGTACATATTGCAGGTGACTACATGGTAAGAGACATTTTATTACATGAGTTTAAGGCTTTGTTTCATATTCTGAAATATTACCACCAATTTATACTGTTTCCATTATGTACACACAGGTCCTGATAACCTTGCTTACATTAAAGAGCATGTTGTTCCACAACATTCAAACAGATGCAAGTGGAACTCTTTCCAATGTAGAAGGCTACTCGAAGAATAAAAGTAGCCAAAATCCAGGTCACAGAACACTTCATACAAAGATCTAAAGAACTGTACAAAGATTACTTAGTTAACTAGCACACCAAAACTTACAGTCATTTTTATATCTACTTTACATATAAAGAGATTAAGCATCTTATCCTAGGGTATAGAAGAAGCTAAATTCAGAACAGGAAAACACAACTGAAACGAAATCAACTCACTTATTCATTCTCTTTCCTCATTTTCCATTCATTGGTCCTAACCCTGCTCTGGTTCCTGGTTCTGTGTCACTAAGTTTTCCAGGGAGAATTCTCTGAACATGTACACTTTCTCTTCTAAAAGTTCATTCTTTTACCCATTAATTTTTGCCTATTTTTCAACCTCATTAACTCCCACACAAGCTATTCCTTTCCTCCCAACTAAGATTTTTTCTACTCTCCATCTCTTACCTTCCAAGTTTTTCTCGTGCAGTATTCAGAACCAAAAACATGACTTTCCATTAGTTCTATCCCATTAAAAACAGCTAAATATCTTTCCCAACCATTTTGGTGACTACCTCTTCCTAGCCACCACCATAATTGACTCTTTTCTAAGTGTCATCCTAATTGTCATATGACAATTGTCTCAGGAAGTGTTATCTGTTCTTCGATTTGATATCCCTCTTTTCAAAAGGGTATGTTTTTTTTTTCCCCAGATGACTGCAGTGCTGCTTTTGTTTCAGTCTGCTGAACCACTCAGTTCCCCTGCTCCTGAGTTGATAGATGCACTGTTCCTAAGGACAGATCACAGTCTCGATCCATCAAACTCAGTCCAAAACTTAAAGTCTCTCTTATCACAGACAGCCTCCCTACACTCCCATTCTTAGGGGTCAGGGAGAGTTGCTGGCTGACCAGCTGGAAAGCAGCTTTGCAGAAAAAGACCTGGGAGTCCTGGAGGACAGCAGGCTGGGAATGAGCCACCGGTGTGCCCTAGTGGCAAAGAAAGCCAAAAGCTTCCTGGGCTACATGAGGAAGAGCATTGCCAGGAGATCGAGGGAGGTGATCCTGTCACTCTGTCAGCGCTGATGGAGCAACATCTGCATGCTGTGTCCAGTTCCGGGCTCCCCCCCCCCCCCCCCCCCCCCAGGAGAAAGACACAGACACACTGGAGTGGAGTCCAGCAAAGATCCATAAAGGTGATTAAGGGCTTGGAGTACCTGTCATACAAGGAGAGGTTGAGAGAGCTGAGATTGCTTAGGCTCGAGAAGCGAAGGCTCAGGGTGGGATCTTATCAATGTTTATAAATACCTGTTGAGAAGGAGTAAAGAGCTCAGAGCCAGACTCTTCTCAGTGGTGCCCAGTGACAGGACAAGAAGCAACAGGCACAAACTGAAATACAGGCAATTCTATTTAAATATAAGAAAAACCTTTTTTACTCTGAGTGTGACTGCACACTGGAACATTTTGCCCAGAGAGGTTGTGGAGTCTCCCTCCTTGGACATATTTAAAGCCTAACTGGACAGGGTCTTGTAATCTGCTCTAGCTGACCCTGCTTTGAGCAGGGGCATTGGACTAAACAATCTCCAAAGGTGCCTTCCAACCTCAACCATTCTGTGATTCTATGATTCTATGAAAATTTGCAGAATACTTCAAAACACTTCAGGCAAAGCAGGGGTAACCATTGCAACAAAAGCATTTTCTTGTAAGTAGAAATGGGTAATCACTAGTGTTATAAACACAAATAAATGCATATTTATCTGCTTGTTAATTCTATGGACTCAAATATGAATAAAGCTCACCGCTTGTTGCTGAAGCTCATTTAGAAAAGTTAGCATGGACCCTATGGTCAGTTAACAACAAGCTGAGCTTCTGTTCTGTCTCTGCGCAGGAGAGAATGGAGCACAGTCTCACCTACCTTTTCAACTTCCTGTTCAGGTGTTTCAATTTACAACCTCTGTATTCAATACCTTCCTAACTGCTACCCTCCTAAGCAGTTTGTAGATGAAACTGTTGGGAAGAAACTTTTTAATATGAATGTGTTTTAGGTTTTTTTGCTACTCTTTTATAAACATCCAAACGTCCAGTGATGTGCCTTGCAATTAAATCTGTTTTGTTAAGACCTTCCAGTTCAAGCAGTGCATTCAGATATAAATCTCTGCATAAGGATATTCATTGTTATTGTAACTCACTTAACTGCATCAGCAACAAGGGGCATCAGTCATGGAGAAACCCACCCACTGTACTAGGTGCTGAAGGGACATACTAAGACCTCAGTCCATGGCCTAAAAAACAAAACAACAACAACAACAACAACAAACCCCCAAATCCCCTAAAATAGGGGGAGGCTACACATCTCTGGCAAGCAGAAACAGATTATGTGGATTTCACATAGGCCTCCTGTGTTCAGGTTCTACCATTCTCAGTTCCACAAGGACAGGAAAAATTGGACCCACAAGCATGTTGCCGTCTTCACATGTTGGCGGCCATGAAGAAAGATGTGGGTGCCAAGGATTATCGTGAACACAGTGGTCCTGGGGCCCATGCAGACATGAGCCAGCAGGAGACCCTGGAGGATCTTCTGAGGAAAAGGGTGGGCTATGGTGGATGAGCTGGAGAAATAACAAACGGACCAACAGAAGTATTTCTTAACTACCGAGTTACTACAAACAGTGAAGAATGCATGAAACTCTCTCCATGCAGAAGACACATACTGAGATGGGACACAACTGGTTAAAGCATGAGCTCAAAACAGACTTCCACACCTTATAACATCGAATTAATCAAAATGTTAGTTGTCTATAAAATATCAGCACTTTTATTCCATCTGGTGGAGTAAGCCAGGAACTGCCTACTGGTGGTAGTCAATGACCCTCCAGTCAGGAAGCCCATACGGTTCAAGTGGGGCAGCCAGGACATAATCTATCAATTCTGGCACTAACAACTCTTAAGATCATTCAGTGATACCTACACATTTCCAGAAATTTTGAAGTAAAATTGACACAATTGGAAGTTAGGTGGAGGGAAGGAAAACAAACTGTTACCTGAACAAGCCAAGAAAGCTTGACCTAGTTTTGTTTGGTTCTGTTTTTTGTTTTTTTCCTGAACAGAAAATTTATTAATCGCTCATGTATTACCTGCCATCTTTGGATCTCAGAACTAGTTATGGAGTAGTTTAGTAGACATCATACAATGGAATGCCAACCAGTTGCAAAAGTTTGTCTTGCAATAGCCTGCGAAAAGTCTGTTAAATGCAAAAAGTCAACTTGCTTTATAAGACAGTAAGAAACTAGCCTCGACTAGAATTCTAAAATTCTGAACTCCAGAGCTACACCAAACCTGTTCCCTGTCAGCCATCTAACCAGGGGGCAGGAAAATTCTATTTACCCGGTGTTGCACTGCATAAAGGAGAAAGGCCAAGCATCTACAGCTGTACTGCTAGCTCACTCAAGACGCAACCCACAGTAGCATATGAAACTAGCAAGATGTTTTCATCACTTGGGGAAAATTTGCAACACCTTTGAAAAGATTTAGCACACAACATTCTGTATTGCCCATTTGCTGCCTGAGAAGCATAATGCTCTATGAACTCCTGATCACTACTGTGTCTCCTTTCCTGCCCCAGCACGGTTTAGTAAACCAAGTGGCGTAACATCATCTAGTATATAAATGACTGGAAAGCATCAAATAATAAAAGTGTTTGCTGCACTCATGATGTTAAGCCAATGACAAAGCATGCAATTATTGACTTAATGTATTTTGTCTGAGTGTTTTATAGATGAATAATGAGGTTTTACACACTTTTTATTTCAGGAGAGGTTTTACATACTAAAAAAAGTTCAGAAACAGTTAGCTTTAAGATCTTACAAGTTTATTTTTCCATGGTTGGTGCCTTCTTTCTCCAGCTAGCAGGAACACATAAACGGAGATTATCACAGTATCTGGTTTCTGAATCTATGCCCATAATTCATGGATGCCAATAAGAATTTTCCATTCTCCAGGGACACTATCAGAAGGAGACTAGCTAAATATGCCAAGTAGAACTGGGAGTTTCAAATCCATAATCAAATATCTAGATTGATTGTGTCACTTGCACTTGTATTGATTTTAATTGGAGCAGCTGACCCAAGGGAATAATAAAAATGTGTAATAAAACTGATTTATGAGAACAAAATAAATCCTTTTGTGAGTGGTAATGAATTGGTACTATTTAACCCTTTCAATCACAAAGGGAAAGCACTATTTATTTTTTCAGAATGCTGAGTTAGCCAAAAGGAGTCATATAAAAAATGCCAATACTGTCAAATGCCATTATACTTACTTGTAATACTCCAGAAGGAATGAAGCTCTAAACTTGATCTAGGATTTTTATTTGACGTGAGACATTCTTTCAGCTTTTCCAATCACCTTAAATGAGGCATCATAAATGATGCTCTTGTAGATTGAAAGAACCATAGAATCACTCAGATGAGTGTTTGTTGTACTTACTTATAGAGTGGCTCTCTGTTCAAAGCAAAACTGTGTAGAGTAACATAAATATCAATTTTAACTGGACATATCATCCCTATACAAAGAAGGCCTATCATAGTACCCTGATCTTTCTGACATAACATTACAAAGTTAAATAGTCAAAATCTTGTATTATCTGCATTATATAGTCTCAATAAAAACTTCATCAAATCTTGCCAAACTCCAACTTTCATCACGCTTTCTCTACTCTGAGGAAATAGATGGGTTTTATATTAGTCTCTGAAGATGAGCATATTTGTTTGAGACCAAACCATACAAGTTCCTTAATCTGGGGAGGCACTAGTCACATTATATATATTTTGTTCGGGTCGTGTGTTTACAACATTTACACACATAATTTTGTGTACCCAATGTCCTACATTGCTTTCTGCACTTGGGATTTATCATAGATACCTAAGCACCACTAATTTGGTCTCCTCAGCCTTTAAAGAGATTAAAAACTGTAAAGAACGTTCATAAACTAAAAGACTGTTTTCCTGAGAGAACTGTTCAGTCAATTGCCTTTTATTCAATACTGTTTACCTGTGCCATCTCCACAAGAATAAGTATTATTCCTTAAGCTATTCTGAAGGAGCAGGGATGGACTCAAAGACTTTCCTGCTATTGGCAGTCACTAGGAATCTGAGCCTGTCAGAAAGGATAACACATACCTCACAGAAATGAGGCTTACCCTTATGTACCAACTTCATAATATGAAAGCTAATAAACTACATGACACAATATAAAAACAGACGAGTGCACATTTGAAAAAATATACCTATATGAATGCAGAAATGCAGATCAGTTAAAAAGTACTATTCACAGTCTGATGCTAGAGTCTTATCAAAGAAACTGTCCAACGTAGAAATTAGAAATAGTGCTTTCTTTTGCTTTTCTGTAACACACTTGCACTAGGAAATAGAAAAGAGCAGCGTATCTGGTGTTGAAGGAAATCAAGCTAGTAGTTGGTGTATTGTGAAGCTGTTCAAAAACTACTGAAGCTTGACTAAACTTTACCCAATAATCATCCCAAAGCGTGTACAAAACCATTAGTTTTCTAGCCATGCAAATCAAACTTAAATGACGCATTCCTGAAAGCTGAAGGTTCCCTAAATCCTGCTCTAGTGAACAGTGCAAACACAATTATTCAAGAATACAGAATGCATCCTCTTCCCCCTGCTCCCCATAGCATCTTTAGGACAAGAGCCTAACCTCCATTTCAGTTAACAGTAATACCTAGCACTTACAGTCTGAAAACACATGAACATTAACTTAATCTTGGCAATACTGCAAAGACATAGGCAGATATTATTATTGTCATGCTACAAACATGGAAAGAGCTACAGAGGGGTTAAATGATTTGCCCAAGGTCACGAGGGTAGATGAGATGCATGCAAAAGATTTATGATCGCCCAGTAACGCCCTCACTTCACTAGACCAACCACAGTGCAATTTCATCAGGATCTAGAAACATCAAAGGCATTCCACAGCTATAATTTTCTTTTCTTTCTCTGTCTCTCTATCTCTCTCTCTATATAAAGCTAGACTCATCCTAAAACAATTATGAATCACAGTATAATGTCCTAGATCCTTCAGAGGACATAAATAATTGTCTACTGAAATCCTATAGATGCAGCCTTTTACATGGGCTGAGCATCTGTCCAAATGTGAATTAGCTTTTGGCTGGTTCATTACCATAAAACTTTGCCATAGTATTATTGTGCAAAGGATATCATTGATACCACATACTTTTTCAGAGAGTCACCTAAGTGTTCATTTTGAAAACTTTATCCTTTTAAGTTCAAGGACCTATACTCTCCCCAGCCCAGCTTCTTGATGAAGAGAATATTATTCTTACTAGTATTGTCAAATTTAGTGTGTCTATGCTATTAAAAAAAACAAATAAATAAAGGATTACTACCAGGGAATGCAGACTTTGTAGGCTGCAGAATTATACAGTTACCAAGTGAGTGTTTGTTGAACTTACTTACAGAGTAGCTCTCTGTTCAAAGCAAAACCATGCAGAGTAACATAAATATCAATTTTAACTGGACATATCATCCCTATGCAAAGAAGGCCTATCACAGTCCCCTGGAGTACTGGAGTGAAGTTGAGGTGACCTTCTCCTACCCACAACAGATAACAATCTGTCCCAGCCACGGGAACACAGGAGGTAAAATCATCTGTGGTAAGTGACTGAACACAGGAGGAACACAGTGTTGATATTCACCCGCTCTGGAAAAAAAACAAAGAAACCAAAAAAATCCCAAGATTTTGTAGTACCAGGTTCTTGAATGTTTCAGCTACATAAGAGGAAAGGCTCAATAACTGCTCAATAATAGGCTAAAAAATTAGCAACTGTTTGATGGAATAGCTTGTCTTGAAAATGAATGATATGCTTTGATTACATACAAGGAATGACTAAACTTCAATTTTTATAAGAGATTTTTGTGCAAGGATTAAAACTCATCCTAACTTTTATCTATTGTCAGATATTGCATGCTAATGTACACATATATATTTATATTTTGAAGTTACTGTGCAAACAATTGTGATTCTTATGCCTAAAAGAAGCCTCCATTCACTAAGAAAATTGGCATAACATGTCTCTTAAAAATGTTTTAGCTATTTCAAAAATACATTTAATTCTCAAAAATTGGCTATTTTTTTTAACTGGCCAGTTCTAAAGGAAAAGTACATACCTTGTTCGGCCTCTTTAAAGGTAGCATCCCAGGAATTTTCACTCTCTATTCTCAGGCCTTCCACACAATACAGGCTGAAAGCTTTAAGAGGCTTTAGTATTGCTCTTCTCACTTCTACTAGCATCAGCAGGTGGTATGCCTTCCCCCAGTAGACACTGCTTTTAAGCAGAAGTTTGATCTTGACATTCCCTATTTAAATTCTGATTGGAGAGCATGCTTAGAGCATTGTGCCCAATCAAGTTTGTAAGAGGAATCTTCTATTAGAAGTCAACCTGTTTACATACGTAGCTTTTTTTTTTTTTTTTTTACCAGAAATTGCTGTATTCTACTGTGAGAATTCTCCAATTTGCCAAGAGAATGAGTATGCTGAGGGGAAGCTTTTTGGCGCAGGATCTCCAAATAAGCAGAACTTCTAGATGAATAATTCTTCCTTTACAAAATAAAAAACAAAAGAAACCAAAAAAACTACCATCCTGAAAAGCAAGAAATTTGAACGATATGTCATCAATAGAAGCAATGAAAACTACAAAACCAGAAAATATTGTCTCGACTTACTGTGATTGGCAACACAGATTTCTGAGTGTAAACTTGCAATTTTGTGTTGTGAAACTCACTAAGGACGTACGGTTAGGTAAGGATTCCTGTGATGTCAAACTTGCATTCAAATGCATCACAGCGTTCACGGGACTACAGATCTAGATTCACGCTGCGCTAATGTAGCCACGTGACATAGTATGAAGATGAGAATTTCCTTCAACTTTGTTCTCTGAAGAGGCGCAATGCTGATTCTTCCTGTACTACGAACTTCATTTCAGAGAGCCAAACACAATTAAAAGCAACCCCGTACTTAATCTAAACTACACGGAGGACAAATGGGGCTGGCATGAGGAAACTGCCTGAATGAAATAAGCCTGCCTCTGTTACCTTTCCCCCTCGAGTCCTCTGCAAATTGGAAGTGTTTCAGATAAGTTCAAGAACTTAAACTTCTCTTAAAGAGAGAAAAGGTGGTTGAGATCTGGTAATTTTAATCTTTCATGCCTCAGAATTGACCAATTACAAAACAAATTCCTCTTTTAGCCTTCTTCCAAGGAGACACCAGGACTTAAATGATTTGGGGCAAGACAACTTGTCTTTGCAGGAAAACACTGCCCAGAGCATTGCAGAGTTGGGATAGAGCACTCAATCTGTAAAATCATGTTTGATCCCCATATGCAGACTGATGGGAACAAATACTTGTCCAGAAAACATACCTGCATAAATTAGAATGGTGAAACAGACTTAGCAAGGCTCCTTCCTATGTTTGAACAAGTACTCGCAAAGAAAAAAGTTATCACAAGAATATACAGTTGAATTTGAAAATGAAGACTAATTGATACAGAAATTTCTCTTGCATATATTGTAAAACCATGGTCAAATTACTAAAAAAAAGTAAAAAAAAAAATCCATTATCAGCATCCTCCTCCGTTGGCAGAAAATCCAAACTACTGCTGATCTGCATTTCACACTTGCAATTGCATCAGTTTAGGCTACCAATTCCTTCTCTTCCAGTTTGGGTACTGATATATGTTGACCAGGAGTATGCTAACAACTCACCAAGAGTTTGCCATGCTAGCATCTTAAAGTTCAAAAATAAATGCCATCAACAGCAACAGAACTAAACAGCAATGAAAAACTAGGACTCACATTAAAAAATACTTATATTGCATGCTTAAACATTCAAAAGTCAGGAAGTGAGAGACTTAAAGATGTTTATACAATTAGAACATTCTGCCTTATTTTTATGTATTACACTACAGTTTTTACTGGTGTATTGTAGGTTTTATTGTAAAATCATAAATAGTCCCCTCCCAAAACCAACAATATCTTTAAAATTTTTGCAAACGATTTAAGATGATCTGGCTCCATTAGAACACAGCCTAGCATGAAATGCTACTTATTATAACAAAGAAATAACCAATAAGCTCTCAAACTGTTTAATAAACTTGTAATTCCTATGAGGTGGAGATATTGGAAAAAAGAGCTAGACAGAAAACTAGATGATATCTTAAATGAATATGATGAATGGCAGACCTATTTGGTGGAAAGCCAGTTTATATAAAATCTAAGACAGTCAGATACAGATGTGCGTGTGTGAAATTTGAAAGGTTTGGAATAGGACAAAACAGCAGCTAAGCCTGGGGACATCTACAGAATATTCACCATAAGATCAGCTGGCTTCTCAAAAGTGTTGGAATGACAAGTTCATGACAGAGAAAGTGTTAAGTTACATGTTATTTAAACACTTTCCATGTCATCAACCTGCTATCTCAACATACCATATGCTATAGTAGGTCACTGATAAGATAACAACATAGCAAGCAGAGTTTCACAATATACGTTAGGGAGGGTGTTGTAAAAAAATAGAAATACAGCAAGCATTAGAAAAGATCACTCTCTCATATAGTGGTATCCATTGCCCTGTCCAGGGACTGTACTTAGGCAGAA
>NC_090944.1:116804237-116819237 GCF_040807025.1 Struthio camelus
TAAGAGGAGAGTAGAAAGACAAGAAAATGCAGATGATGAAGGCATGACTGAGAATATCATTGCACAAGAGTGAGGATAAGTGACACAGATGCCTGAGGATTATTATAGAATAAAAGGTCAGTGTAGAAGATCTTGAATAAGTAAAAAAGTCAATTAATTGAGAAATAACATAAGCATTACTAAAATTTTCAGTTAATTCTTTTCCAGCCTGCTCGTTAAGCACTATGTAAAAGTGATGCTCAAGGCAGGTTTAAAAGAACTGTAGGCGTGAGTCCTCACATTGCTATATCCACAGCACAAGTCAATTGATTGCAGTGGGTTTTACCATCACACAACTGGAGTAATGCAGCAGCAAATCAGGTTAAAATATTTTCCCTTCTCTTCCTCTGTGGAAGAGAAGGAAATACTACAGGTGAAATAGAAACAATACCAAAAGAAGTGGTAAATAAATTCATAGTGACTGAGGAGACTGGATAATTGAAGAATCTGGTAATGTTATGTGGAACATTTCTTTTGTTAGTCACTGATGCAAAACTGGATCAGGTCGAGAATGACAAAAACTGGTGACCATATGAAAAACGAGTCAGTGCTGTTGGTATTCATGTTAGCGAAAATGCCGTGATGATTGACAATAATTGGAGCTCTTGTTAACATTATCAGCAGAGAGAGAAACCATGGCCTAAGCAGACATAGAGCTTGACTGGTCCTCTCCTCCGAAAGTAGAAAAAAAACTGAATTATATAATAGCTAGCGCAGCCTGGTGATACTAGGCTCTCTGCACTATATAAACAAGATAGCTCAGTTTTTAGTGGGATCTATCCTGCACCTTTCAGTAGCCTTACATTACTTATGGATGCAAACAAAAATAGAATGCCTCAGCACTGAGTAAATCAACTATCATGATGAAATTGCTCTCTTGCTCTTAGTCTTGAGAGAAATTATAAACAAGACAGAAACATCTATCCAACCCTTTTGGCAATGTTGGCTGGACTGAAGGAACTGATCTTTCACCTCTATTGCTTTGAATCCCTTACTTTAAAACATTGCTATTTTAAATATGTGAAAAGTATTGGAATTTATCTTTTGCTGAACATCCTGCTAGCCATTACGGTCAAATTTGAGCATCTCCTAAAAAATGTTGAATTTTCTATTTTGTGCTGTAAGGTCATCAGCTAAAAATGACTAAATATACAAGGGAAACAGTAAATCAAACTTTAAGTAAAATATAAGACACTGAACAACTGACAGATGGGCAAAATATATTGGAAGCTTGATTCTCATTGACGTTTAACCTCTTTCTTCTACTCTGACAACAGAAAGACTTTTCAGCCTTTTTCTCGTGTAATCTTTCGCAGCTCTTGTAATCGGAGATACTACTGTTCAATAGTATTTCAAACATTAAAGAGGCAAATACTACTTTTACAGCAGCCAGCAACTCTTTAAAATTCAGTCGTAAGTCTTAACCTGAAGTTGAGCTTCAAGTTTAGTCCTGTTTGTCTATCAAGCAGACTAGCATACTTTTATTTTAAGAAGCAGTTAAGTTTTTACTAACATTTTGTAGCTAAAGGCCAACATTCCTTTCTTCTATAATATATGCTGTGATGGCCTAAGTTATGACTCTGTCTGCTGTTCAAGCTAGTCCGAGATTGTACACTGTCCATGGCCAAGTGTCTCTTCAATCCTGCTTTGTGCTGTCACAGCAGGAACAGAGGCTGAATGCACAAGGTTTGGGCGATTTTGCTGCTGACAGCAATCTCAGCGATATTAGGCCAGCTTCCTTGCACCTCATGGATATGTTCACAAGTATGACCCTCCATTCTCAGTAGTGGCAACATTTTACAATTACTTTATGACTTTATACTTTACAGAGAAGTAAAGATTTTCAACTCCCATGCCACACCGAGTCTTTACAGCCTGTCCCTACCATTGCAGATGATTTAAAATCTCAACCTAATAAAAACATCTTTTGAGTGGACAAAACAAGAAAAAGGAGAGAATCTGTATCTAAGGCAATGATGCATTAAAAGGGGAGAAAGATAAGGATCCAAAGTGCCACTGCAAAAATATACAGGTTTCTGTATATATATCTGATTTCATTTATAGTGTTACAAAATAGGAGAACTTCACACAAGTCAGTGGGTTACACTATTGAACTCTTAAGAATCAATATCATCAAGACCAAAGTCTATCTTACTATGCAGCTGTTTACAGAAGTGATTAAAAAAAAAAAAACAAATCAAAGCATAATTCAGGAATAAAAAAAAGACGTCAAATGCTATCATATCTAAATCAAGGACAGTAAGAAACAAAAGAAAATTAGGTCGCACTTTTGGAGTAGAGTATACGGTCTTGGTTTTCTTTTTACAAGGAAAGTATCATAAAAATGGAAGGAGGTAAAGCTAAGGGCATCCAGAATGTTACAAGGACTCAAGGGTCTTATGTATTCAGAAAGGTTAGAGAAAGTAGGTCTATATTGTTTGGAAAGAGGATCTTATGGGGGATTTCAATGAGATACATGAAATTCTAAAGGGACCGTGGAAGAGAGATGCAGTAATGCTATTTGAGCTAGTGTCAAATGCAAACTCAAGGGGACACAAAATTATGCCACAGAAAAGCATGGCATTGAAACTATTGACATGGAAATATCTTACACTAGGAGCAAAACATTGAAGATTGTAATGAGTGCAAAGGGCTTAAATTAAAAAAAAAACATACAAGGAAGTGGTGTTAGATGAAATAAGTATTTCTGTAAATGGAAAGAACTACTCAAATGAAAGTGTGAGTCATGGTATAACTCTAGTTTACAGGAAAATATGACCCAGGATTCAGCTTTTCCCATTCAGTTTAATGAAAACTTAACAGTGGAGGCTAGAAAGTTCTTTGAACTTGGAGCCTCAACATCCCCATCATTTCCCTCCCAGCATGCTCCATCAAGTAATCAAGTCAAAACACACTAACCCAGTGAAACGTCAGACTAGAAGAATCAATTGTAACGTCAGTCCCTTCCTGGCCCTTTCAGATTCTCGCCTGTTTCTCATGGCCCTTTCATTACTCAGCTGCATGCTGCCTCGCATTTTCTCCACCAGTCACCTTCACAGCTGGGAATTCCGTGCCAGGGCCAGCTAGGTCATGAGCCGCTCAGTGGGCCACTTTCCTCCTTCTCCCCTCTTCCTACCTGAAAAGGAGTGGGGCGACAGTCACGTGGCAGCAAGTGCCACCCGCACCTTCTCCCTCAGCTGCACAACACAACACTGGCACCAGTGGCAGAGGAGTTACCATGCTGATGCTGTGAGCTGCCACCACGGGATTCCACCGCGAACCTGAGAGGAGTCAGGAGAAGAGGAAATCTACTTAGTAAGCATCAAAGCCCAAAGAAAATCTTGGGCAAAAACTATGCTAGAATGAAATTAAAAATGAGGGAGAAGTCAGTACCTGAAGGGCAAAAATCCTCACAGGGCCTGGTATTATCCCCAAATGAAGCATTATGAGCCATTTTAATCATACGACTACCCTTTACTCTCCCTTGACTGAAACCATCAGGAAAAATACATGAATAAAATGGATAGTGTCTGTAAAAATAAGTTTCCTCTAAATAGGGTTAATAATAGTTATAATACAATGAAGTTACATCACTGCAAGTGAGGGCTACGGTTCACAGGGACCCCAGCTGCTGTTTGAGTCCTTGCAATATGTGGTTTTCATACCTCAGATTTTAGAGTACTGACTTTGTAGAGAAGTACAGCATCACTGTAATGTTTTATTCACCTTCATCACTGACAAACACCATCTACCTTAAGGTGATACTGCTATGGGCATTAGCATCAGGTTTTATAGCACTGTGAATATGCCTGCAAATGCTTATTTACCCTTAGCTAACCCTGCTTAATATTTCATCAAAAAATCATATTTATTGGCATTCTGGCATCAAAATTTTTTGCTGTGATCAGTCTGCATAACCCAAACATGCCTTAACTCCAAGAAAATAATTTAATATGAGAGATAAAAAATCAACTTTCACTTGTTTGTAAGTGATGAGAAGAAAAAAAGAAACAACGAAGTTGAACTGAGCATCTAATCAGTATCACATTTTCAACAGGAAGGCAATATCCCAAGATGTAGTGAAAAACAATATTCTACATTCGAATAGGCAGGAAAACCAAGCTGAATGGGTTAAAATTTGCCACCAGTCCCAAGTAAGTGATTTGTTAACCGCCCCCCCCCCCCCCCAAGGGTTCCAACTGCACTTGGAGGAAAAAGCAATTATTCAATGAATAGGAGAAGGGAAAATATGTCCCAAACCGGTTTGCTTGCAACAAGGTACAAATTCCTCAGCCATCCGCAGGAAACAGCAGAGCTCCCCAGCTTATTCTTTGACCACACCCAAAATAAAAACTAAAGGATATTTTGGGGAACAGGAAAACACAACAGCTCAGATAATGTCCCAGGCAGTATATTCATTTCAGGCTCATCAGAGTGGATGCTTGCAATAGGAAGATTAAATACCCATTTACCAGCATCAGAGGAGAGTTTGGTTTTATAATGTATTGTCCCTTATTCCCCGTGAGGCTGCTTTGTTTGATAAAATGCTGAGTGTGGTGTAAAAATATCCCTGTCTCTGTAATTTGCACTCCTCTCCATTTAAAGCTATTCTTGCTGCAAACGAGAATTGAAAGCTGCTAAAATTAAGTGGTGTCAGTTCTCAATGACACTTTAATGATAGAGCGCTCAGCAAATGAGATGAGAATGAATTCCAGCTTCTCTGCTAAAGATAGTAACCAGCACGAAACAGTATAATGCTCCAACCGGGCTACACTTCACCTGCTTCATTCATATTTAGTAAAACTGAAATAGGGAAACTATAATTAAAATGGTCATAAAACGAAAAATGCTAATTTCTAATAGAGACGGCATGAAACAACCGAAGCTTGTGAAGTCAAAGCACAGCCCTTCTTTGTCACGTCTCTGCTGCCACAGAGATTATCACTGACTGACCACAGGGCTAACGTAGGGCTATTGCACATTTTCTTTCCTACAGAAACTGCCACTTCTAGCGAGTTTGGTATAAACCTACTCAAGTAATACAGACATGGGGAAAATGAAGATTAGGAAATCCTTCTGGGTTTTGGGCTAAGTGAAACTATTGCTTCTGAAAGAGCCTTTAAGGAAAAAAATGTGTGAACATTTTCTTCTTCTTTTAATATTGTTCTAATTACGCCGTTGAGTAAGTTCATCCACTCTTCCACGCAGATTGCAGCTACAACTTCACTGCTGCTGACAAACGACAACTTTAAAGACTGTCAGCTGGGTGCTGTCACCTCTGTGGCTCCTTCATGCCATGCTGGTGTTGCAAAGGTGTTTTACAGTGGGACATTTATTCTCTGAAGTACAATCTTTTGCTCAAGACTTCTGAGCATGGCATAACAATGAGACTGGTTCTAGCGCACTGTCTCCAGCACAGGGAAGGAAATGTGTCCAAAGATCCCGGTGCTGCTCTAATTTCAGGTAGTGCCTGGTCACAGCCTCTGCTGCCTTTCTTCTGACCTACATGGCACTGGCTCACAGTCGGCGTTTTCAGCGTACTTCATTCTGTAAGCTGTCATAACAGAGAAGTGAATTTTTTCCGGCCCTTGATAAAAGTTATTTTTGCACAATGCTATGCCTTTTAGTTGGATAACCAAGTGTGTCAAACATCTGAACAGTAGGTAAACATTAAGGCATGTGAAGTCTAAAAAATAGTTATTATTGGGAGGGAAGTGCTTAATACTACAGGAGAATTTCCGTGGAGTTACGAACAATTACCAAAGTCTTCCTATTTAACTATGCTGAAACTATTTTGACAATCAAGTGAGTCAAAGTTTCAGGATTCGATCAAATATTCGTACAATATTACATATGACTAAGAATAGCAGATGTGGTCGTTTTCAATTAGTGCCAATAGAATCTTTATACCTTATAACAGCATCAGGCTTTCTTTATAAATATAGTACATTTGTTGGGCGAGAGATCCTACAAATACTTTATAAAGTTTTAAAACAGGGTACCAACACTATTTTCCTACCTTTATGCCAATGAAACCAGACCGTATTTGTACTCTGAGTCTTTACCGACAGTCATTTCTGAAGGAGGCAGAAACTACAAACATATAACATTTTAGAACATCCAGAATGGCTTAATTTATTTACATGCCTATCACAATTTCAAAATCAGATATCACAATACAGAAAAAAATATATTCTCCTCATCCCTTAAGTATGAGTCATGAGATTTTATCTTATCTTATAAAATATCTCCCAATCAGTAATGCACTGAAGGGAATTCCACATTTCTCAATTCCATACAGTAAAAAAGAAGATTTTTCATTTGCAATGAACATGTTCAATAGAACATGTACAGCACTGTGTAACTTTCTCACCATTAAAAGCTGTAGAATGGGTGGTCTAATGGAGGGAGTGCAGATGAAATTGTTGCAAGTGATTGAGAACAGTAATTCTTCACATATCTCTGCATTTCTTCACATATGATGGTGCTATCCTGACTGTGGGAATACTAACTTAAAAGTAATTGACAAGAGGTCCTTAAAAAGAACAAACTTCATTACAGCTGCCACTGTTTGCAAAGCTGATAATATTGTATATATGTTTTTTACACAATATTTTTGTGTCTGCTGTTCTGTATACAGCTCAAAACACACATATTCTTTCTGAAAAGCCAGTATGAGTTGGACATTTCTGTCATCATTGTGGCCCTGTAGACAATTCACAAGTCCCCTTCCCTCTCTTGCCTCCCTCCTTCCCTCCCTAATCAGTTCTATTTTAGGGAAGTAGGGTTTTATGGTATAACCAAAAAATTCAGCTGTTGCCTTGGTAAGCATAACAGCTACATTTCCATGTGTTACTCTAGCATAATTACGGCAGGGTAAACCAGAGGGACCTCAGTTCAGTTACTTGTTCTCCTGCTAATTTAACAGGAAAAATTAAGAATCATTAGTACCCCACAGATGATGATTACACTTCAAATTCTGCTCTTCAGGGTCCAGAAAGATTTATGAATACTAAGCATGGGACAATAGCATCAGATGAGCACCCAGTCAAGATTATATAGATGCTTTATGAAGACAGGCATATGCATATCAAGATGTAGCATACGACATAGAGAGATTTTGTTCCTGTATGGGTGACCAGGACAAGACTGGAGTTCAGAAAAGAGATCAAGTGTATTCATGACACCAGCGAGCACAACTTCTTTGGCTCACTTCAGTACGGAGTCCGTCCTCTTAGCTCTGTTCAAGGGCTGCCCTTCATCCCCTGGGAGACATTAACGAACTCAACAGCTCACCTGCACCATGTAAGGGAGGCAGGTACATCCTGACTCCCTGCGAAAAGCTTTCAGTTCTGAACATGAAAAATAATGCAATTGTTTTCCGTCATCCGATGCACCCTAGCACGGGTAGGTAGGTGATGTGAGGGAGATGAGTGGGAAAGGGTTACATGTTATATCAATTCACTAAACCAATATCCTCTGAAATTTCCTTTGATCAAGGGGAAACTGTCCATGCAGATGAAAAAGGGGTGCAGCCTGGAAAGTGCCCGTTCCCTCTGCAGAGTTCACGCTTCTTTTGCCTTCCAAACACCCAGCCAACCAACCAGCTCCCAGTTAGCTTTCTGTCTTGCGGCATGGAACAAACTGAACCAGATGATTCACTCACAGACCCTGTGAGATACCAAGGATTATTTGTGAAACGCTAAAATAGCTGATCTCCCGTGACTTTGAAGATGCTCAGCACCTTGCACTTTCATTCTCTCAAACTCTTAGAAAGATGTTAGGCAAACCAACAGAAAACAAAATAGAACAAAACAAAAAACCTTCTCCCTATCAGAACAGTTTTACAGAGCTTTGGAAACAGCAAGACAAAATAAATATTGAGTGAGAAGGAAAAAAGCCAGTATTGCATCAAATACTTGCCCCAGGTCCTACAATAGCAAAAATGAGGTGACATGCAGCCGTACATGAGTGGACAACATGTCAGCTGCACAGAGGGTCTCTTCATCGTCACACACGTCCCCTAACTGGCAGTTTACCCCCTCAGACACAATGTTAAGAGACACAGGAAGAATGTTCTCTTTTTGAAAAGTGTCACATAAAGTAGCTTACCAGCCTGGTTGGCAGAAAATCATATTTTCTGATATCTGATGTCACATTTTATTAGATTTAGGATACTATTATCTTACTTACTTAGGGGTTTAAAAGTATCCTTTTTATAGCTAATGCCACAGGTAGAATGTTAAACTACAGACATTTTGCAATAAAGGACTAGACTGTTCTTTATTCACATCTGGTATTTTTGCCCCAAACAATGCAATAGTTGTTCAGTATTTTTTGTCCTTTTTTTTTTTTTAATCCCTACACATTTGTCCTCAGTTCATCCATTAACCTGTGAATGAATTTGGTTATAGAGTTTACAGAAGTCTGGGACTATAATCTATAACACTTTTAATACATTGTAATGAAATAGGATTATTTAATATGCATATATGGCTTCATCTTAACTCCAGAGACAAGAGAGCAGCTCAAATGTAACAGCATTTGCTGTAGTGGTTGGTAGTAGTTTTCACCTTCAAATGAAAAAATGCACGCTATGCAAACTGCAATGCTTGGGACTAACTATATTAGTTCTGAATTATCCCTTTACATTTATGAGGAAAAGTCTTATCTTGATTTCAGTTATTAGTGGTTCTTCAAAGAAAACATTTTATTGAGTCAAATTTTACAGAAATATTCCAGCAATTCCTTATGCTAATTTTTCTTTAAAGTCTCTAACCTAAATTTTGATTATTGGTAACTGAGCTTTTTGAACTGATCACAGTTTCAAATTCTAGACTTTTTAATTTAATCAATAGTGTTTTCTGAATATAATCATACTCTTACATAAAGCAGCAAATGCATGCATTTAAAGGTGGAATTTGATTCATATCATCAAGTGCATTCACGATTACCATCAAAAGATAATTGCTGCTGATACATTCCGGAGCAAAGCCTTATTTACATAGACGAGAATTAGCCTTCCCCACCAATTAAAACACACATGTACCTTTTTTATATCAATTTTATATTTAGTGATTGAACTATAGCTAACTATAGTTCTTATTCCTAATCAGCCTCTACATTTTAAGTTACTTATCAGTGCTATAATTTTGTGATAGTAAGTCTTATTGACAGGTATCAGGCTGAGCGCCAGGTTATAGGAATATGGGATGAAGCAATCGGAAAAATCCACTGAAAATGTATAGCCAGCTTGACCAGTTCACACCTGTTTTGGTTCGATCATAATCATTGTGAGAATGGAGGGACATTAAAAAAAAATTTGAAAAAATATTAATATTTACTACTAATAAGCAATTCTAACATAAGCTTGGCAGGGATTCTTTAGTGTTACTTCCACACCAAACAAAGGGAAACAGTTCCATAGGAACTCAGAAATCAGATTCAATTTCTGATAAAGCAGAACTATATCTTATTGTTTATGTTATTAGTGGCCGTGGGCTTTAAAACAAAAATCCAGCAGACAGTGTGCTACTTCTCATAAGAAAAAAGAATCAGAAACCTGTAACACTCTGTCTTTAATAACATAAGATATCTTCTCTGAACAGACATTAAAAAAAAAAATCTCATTCTAGGCAATTTCAACATTTAGGTTATTTTCTTGCCAGGTATCGTACAACACTAAAATAACAGACCTCCAAGGAAAACTTAAGTATGACATTAAGGGCTCCGCAGCTAAGTGGTGTCCTTCTCTCAGCCAGACTAAGCCTTTAGGTGCTTTAGGAGCTGCTGCCCTGGATCAGCTATAGACTGAAGGCTCGCATCTGCTGTTGGTGATTAAAGGTCCCGAGGTACATTTGACAGCAGTGAGGACAGTGTTTTCAAATTCCTTGACAGAGCGTAAGAAGTTAGGCAAAAATATTTCCTTACTTCAGTTGGACAAATCTCCTGAAGAAAGCCGCTAGCTGACATCGCGTGGCTCCTACCTTTCAACCCAGAAGCAGTAAAGGGTAAGTAATTTCCAAGAAGACATTTTTGACACAACGTGTAATCCTTTAGAATGAAAGGCATATTTGAACAAAATCAACAAAAAGATTACTAAATAAAAAACTTTTTCCCCCTCAGAACCTTCCAGTGCTTTATCGATAGAGAATAAGAATTCATAGACTTTACTGCAATTTTTCCCACTCTAATTCTTTAAAAGTTTATCTTTCCATGGCTGCAGTAACTGCAGTAAGAGAATATTTTGTTCACTTACAATGACAATACAATCTTTTCTCTCTAAACATTAATGTATCAAGCCAATACAACACCTGTGCTACTTACACTTCTCAGTCACCATTAAATAGATCACTACAAAAATATTTTCAAAAGCTTTTTAATAAAATATTTTTCTATATTTTCTAGAAAGTATTAATTGACCTAAACGTAGGCACAATTTGGAGCTCCCTTTCTTTCCTACCTGTACATTCCACCTGAAAAATTACCTCAGGATTTTAAGTTTTCCTACCTTTACTGAGAGTCATTTCCATATTTCTGTAAATTATTTCTCCAAATCGCTCTATATTTCAGGAAAAAAAAGTACCTGGCTTCATTTCTAGGTCTGAAATTGACCTTTAGGATGAGTCCTCCTGGTGTATGTTTTAATAGGCATAATTGTCTTGAAATCTGAATTAATTTGGTAGTGGTCCCTCCTACCCCCCCACTCTGGGTTATTTTAAGAAGACGAATGTAACCTTCAGATGTGTTCTGTAGAGATTTTGCTCCAAAGCCTTTCACTGTGATTTGAGATTGAAAGCTTACCAATATTTGAAGAATGCCATTGAGCGCTAGGCTGTATTTGTTTGTCTCCTGAACTCATTCAATTAGGAAAATAATCCATTATGGAAAAACTTGATTAAAAGTTGGCTTATTCTCCCATTCAATTAAAATTCAGCATTACACTGAATCAATTGTTCAGTACTTCTGTGAAACTCATACCAACTGCAGGCAGAAGACTAATTGTGCTGTTCCTCTTACACCTTACTCACTTTTTCTGCTCGCTGATCCTGAACTCTATTGGAGAATTATAAACACGCTCTAATATTGTGATTTTTACTGGTTCCTGACCCTGTTCTATGCAGACTGGGTGCCACTAGCAATCCCGAGAGCCCCAGGAAACTTGGAGATTTAGAAGAGTTTGTAGGACAGAGACTTTAGCTTCCTGCCTCTAATCTGTCCCCAGATGAAGACTGTGGCATCGCTTATTCCTGCCGTAAACTCCAATAGGTTTTTTAGCTTTATAAGTCATTAATAAAATCTTCAGGATTTAGTCCATTGCATCTTTCCACAATAACATCAGCAAACACTGCTTATCTCGCCTGCCAACAAAATGTTTTTATAGCTACATACTAAATCCCTAATTAAACTCATCACCTAAAAAAACCCAGCAGCAAACAAACCAGTTCAGGTTGCTACCTGACAGCCATGTGACTAGAGAGAACAAGGTTCTTTATCCCAAAACTTTACCTCAAAGTGATCTATATCCTCTTGTTTGTGTTTAGCTCTGAAAGAGCTCCGTCTGTGCAGCCATTTAAATGGCTTCCCAATTTCAGAGGCTGAAATTGCGGCCTCAGCAAAATCAGTGGCAAAACTCTCACTGATTTCGGTAATGTTAGGCTATACCTCTAAATATAGCAATAAAAAAAAGTAATGAAAAACTAATAGATTTTCTTTTCCACATATTTTAATTTCCAGTTTATGTCTTCTTTCTCAAATGTGATAGCGTGTAACAACTAGAAATCTTACCTCAGGAAGATTGTCAGACACAAACAACAGCATTGCCGTGGTTTACAGTCAAAGTTTCAAGAAGAAACTTTCCCAGTATATTCCTAAAGTATGACTAATTCTTTTTATTACTTCCTTAAACAAAACTTCTGCCAATTTTCCTTGTTTTTCGCACAGAGTGGCTTTTGCTAAACACAGTCAAACTCTGACAATAAACTAATTAACTTCTAAGACAAATTGTATCGCGAGCATTGATTTTCTTCATCTTTCTCTTACATCACAATTGCACTTTTGGCTTCTTTATGGGTTTTCCTTAGACTGAATCTTTACGTCTCAAGAAGTTTGCCTAGTGGAACCTTTTAAAATTAAAAAAAAAAGAACCTACACTTTCAGGATATTAGCAAAATACTACAATGTTAGCTATTGGAACATCCTTTCATATTCTTATTTGATGAGGAGACAAGAGAAAAAAATTAACATAAACACAGAAAAAGATCTTCAGGGTAGATCCTCAGCTGCTTCAAAGTTTTAATGGCTAAGGATGTGAGCTAGTGTCTTCCCTAGCAAACATGCGCTTTAAAAGTGACTTTAGAAATAGTCGAAAGTAATGAAACAAAAAGCAGCTTCATGAAATAACCACATATTTGGTATGGAATTATTGAATTTAAAATTACTTCCACTCAGAACTATAACTGGAATCAAATATTTGCTAAATTTAGGAAAAACCTATTTTATTACCTCAGACAGAGAGGTGAGAATGAAATTGAGGTGCATAAATAACATGGGCAGGTGAAGCTGAGCACAGACGAAAGAGGAGAGTTACTAAAATAACTTTGAGGTCACTCTTTGTGATGAAAATAGCAAAAAAAGATTTGTGGTAAAGTAATTCAATCAAATAATCATCAGAAGCAGGTCAAAAGTATTTCATTATACTGTAGCATTATAAAGTCTATAGTCTTAGTACAATTAAATGAAATGCAAAAACAAGCCATAGATTGCCGCTAAAGAGAAGAAAATAACAGAAAAGGGAAAAGAAAATGTCAGCTGCAGAAGATCTCATTTTGGAAACCTACAATATGTTGATTGATAGGACTAGCATTTTTCAAGCTCTGTCACAGCTGAAGTATAAAGCTGTCAGTGCACATGATAATGATGGATGCTCTAAAACATGCAAATAGCATGAAAAATCATTTCTCACATAATTTTGGAAGATGAGAAGTGTTGTGAACTGAGGGGAAAGGGGAGGGTAGGTCAAGCTTAACATTCAGCCAAGAGGAATAGGCGGCTGCCTTGCTGCTGTTTGAGTTGTTAATTACTATGCAAGTGAAACAATGAGTTATGCGGTCCTTCTGCAAATTTTCCCACGGAAATTTTATTGTGACCAATGGGCGAAGAGAGAAAGAGCCGCAGCTTCAGAGTTAAACACAATGGTGTGCTCCTCCGGAACAAATCCTTACAAAAGGAGCAAGCACCAGGGGCTGCAGGCGCTTTCAGGAGAGTGTTTCTTTAAGAACGTGCTGTGTATTTCAGAGGTGACATTTACAGTATACCATCAATATTGGGGGTGTTTCAGTTAATTAGCCATTTTTATTAACACTAAGGTACAGTAAAACCCAATGTAAGTGGTAAGAATGTAAATTAGTGCTATCCCTGGGCTGATCTAGCTCAAAGCAGTGAACTGTCATACGCTGCCCCCATATTAATGGTGCCTTTTATTTTCTAAACTGAGCAAAGGTTGTTCATACTATCATCTTCCAGCTGATTTGCACCTCTTGTTGTTGCGCATATGCATGTGCTTGTATATGCGTGGGTGTGTAGACATGCAGGTGCATGCCCTTTGAAGCAGTCACTGCCGATGTTTACAACAAGCAGCAAAGCTGCTGGTGCAGTCTTTGCACTGCTGGGTTTTTTCATTAACTGTGCAGTTTTCAGGAAAATGAATGATATTCTGAACTGCCTCTAGTGAAAAAGAAATACATATTGGCCTATATCAATGCTTTTTTTTTTCCAGTAGTTACCATACACCATAGCTTTTAGTCTGAGGGAAAACGGCACAGTATAAAGTAAAGCATTACACATAGGAAGGGCCTTAGCTGGGGCTCTGTAAAGTGGTAAAAGCTGGAGCCACCCTGATCACATCCCTTTCTATTCCAAACTCCCAGTTCCTAGGTTCCTATTCTACATTAAGTTTTGACTATGCCTTGGCTTCAAAACTCTGCCTTGCTCAGCAGAGGTCTACAAACTGGATCCTAGCTGCTACTGAAACTTCTCACTTACTTCATTGCACCAAGAACATCACCTTAATATGATCCCACCTGTGGGTTTCCAAGCCTGCCTCCACATTTGTCTTTGATATTATATATAGATTTTTCTTCAATCTCAAGGCTCCTGATAGCAACTCCATAATCATTCTAGTCCCTCTTAAAGAGACACCTTCTGACATCACGTCTTTACACACGCATCTGCATCCTTCTGATAGTCTTGCCTCACCTATATTTGACAAAAAGCAGATTAATGGAACAAAATCAAAAAATACAGTTCTAAATCTTTCATCGCATGTTGTACATTCAGTCTTATCTGTCGCTGTCTGTTGGATCGCAAGCTCTTGAAGGCAGAGACTACCTCTATTGCTGTTGTGCATAGTGCTGAACACACTGTCACACTCCACAAATTGCAAATAATAAGCAATGATGATGGACCTTATTTTCTACTGCCTTCCCTCTCATTGCTGTTTACCTCTGCACAAAACAAGTGTCAAAGAGGTGACATTAGCAAGCACTGTGGTTCTTCAGCAGCTCAGCATGTTTTAAGGCATATTTTAAGTTGAATACTCACTCATAAAAGAGGACAGAAAACTGAATATTTCAGAAAATTTTATCTAAATACTTTATCAAGTTGGGAATTGAATTTCTAGCTGAGTCCATATTCAATCCAGCTGACATTTCATTTTGCTAAAAACTGGTACCATTTTCTCAATAATCAGGTCCGATCTTGCTATGGTGAACAGGGAGCCACAGCCTTCACAGCCTTGTGCTAGGTAATGCCTAAAAGCAAGGCTTTAAGTGGCTCTTGTTTTGATGATTTTTTTGGTTGGACGACACATTTGTGACATACCTGAAGCTGATGACCACGAGCTGAGAGTCACGTCCAGATGCTAATACCGCCTCATATTTGTTACTTGAAAACTTCAGCAGG
>NC_090944.1:116824237-116881737 GCF_040807025.1 Struthio camelus
TTTCTGATCCAGTTCTGGATTTTCTTTCCTACAGGATGTGCATATTTGAAATAAAGAATTTCAAGTGCAGCAGAACACTTTCAGTAGCCTTCAGGAAATAATCTTATAGCAATTTGATGAAAAAAATATAAACAGCCAAATCCACAAACCTATCTGCATTCCGCTGATATACAATGACCCTCCTATCTGACTGAATTTATTGTAATCCCTATTAAGGTAAACCTCAAAGAATTCCAATGCCTTACACATCTCTCCTGCTCTAATTTACGAGAAGTTGGTAATGTGCCATCTGGAGGTTTCACTGCCACTGGGAGGCACGTTCAGCCCACAGTGGAAGCAAGTTAGTCCAGAAGGAGAAAGAAAACACAGTGAAAGGAGAAGGTCTGGCTTCTAGAAACAAGTGGCATGAATTCACAGAGATAAAAACTACATTTCAGAAAAATCCGCTTTAACTTGCATGATCGGCACATACACAGCCGATAACCCAAGGTCTCAACCTAAGGACATTAGCAGCATTACAGGGCAATCCTTACACAAGGACAAACTGTTCTTGAGCAATTTCTGCAATATGTTAGACACAAACAGGTTTTTCCTCAAAACTGGAGTCATGTCAAGCTTCTTGTTTCACCTCTTTTAATTTTCCCTGAACAAACATATTTATTGTGGTTCTTTCAAGTAAATTTCCAGTTCACATAGTTTCCCTGGGAGAGAACAAAAGGCTTATTGGGGGAGCTTTTAGGCTGATTGGCTGATCTACACCCAGGTCATGAGAGGTTTGAGACCATTTCACTTATTGAAAAATATGCCTAGCTATGACTTTATTCCTTTTATTAAACTGGTTAAACAAAAATAACATTGAAAAATGTATGTCACCAAAGTCATAATTACTAAACTCAGAACAGAGGAATTCAGCTGTCAAGCTGGATCAAATCAACAAGTTGAATACAGTACTGAAAAGCACATTAGATCACAAAATATGTTAAAACAGCCTATTAATACTAAAATAATCAATCCTAATAGAATCTTAAATAGAGTTCCTAATATATTCTAAACTGCATATTAAGAAGGCAGCTGTCCATTTCTTGTACACTCCAACTATAGCATATCTTAATCTTGAAACAAAATCATCAAGTAACATTTGAACCATGACCTCAGCACCACTTGTTAAGTTTCCTCTTCAAATACCATTCTTTGTTGAGTAGCTCCTTGTCTTCCAGCCTCCATTGCCAACACAGTTACTGAGATACAGACGTTAATAGCACTGTCTCTAAGAGGTGCCTCTTTTTGACCAAAAGGTATGGAAGAAAGTCACTGAAGGGAGAACCCCTTTTCCAAGACAGAATTTGGAGTTATTTGACTGAGGAGCTTTCTCACTAGTGTCCTCAGCATGGGTGTTTGACTGGTGTTCACAGTTCACATTCGCAGTTCAAAACAAGCTTAAGCAGTTCTTCAGCAAGTGTTATTTTGCGGCTGAAGCAGAATGAGTCTTCCAGGCGCTGACTTTCCCCTGGTATCTTCAGGCACTGAAACTGAGCAGCTTCCTTAGCCTGCTTATGACTGTACACAGCCATAAGACTCAACGCACAGGGGAACAAGTCACCCCCTCTGCCTCTGTGACTCAGTGCAGAGTACAAGCCCATGCAGGCTGCATAGTACTGCTGGCCAGAGAAAGGGCTGAGGAGAGCTTGCAGCTGACCTATACCCTTTCCTTCCCTGCTCCTCTCTGCCCTTCATTTCTAGGGTAACCAAGGCAGGAACAGCTCCTTCCCCAGGAGCAGGGAGCTCAGAGGACGGAGGGCTGGATGAGCAGGCTCAGGGGCCCTGGCTACCTGCTGCTCCTCAGCAGGATGAAGGAGAGACTGCGAGACCGCTGAGGGGACCAAGGCTGGGAAGCTGCTCTGCCAGCACCAGCAAAAGGTGGGTTCATGCTGTAATATTCTTTCAGTCTTGCTTGTAGCCCTCAGTCTGCTGCCCAGCACTGTTGCTGCCTTGGTCTATGCTGAAAGCTAGTTCCATCTCAAAACAGGAAGTTCAAAGGGGCTAGGATACCTCCCAGCTAATAAAAGATAATCTAAAAAAACCAGTAAAATTTACAGAAAAAATGAATCAAAAGATGTATTCACAAACTTTGCAACTCTTCCAGTCTTTTCTAGACTCTAGTATATTAAGAGCCAGCAGGTCCAGTGCACTTTTATTCTGGGTTCAGGAAGAGGCTAAATATTGTTGTTCTGACTTCTCCTCTCTCATCCATACTGGATGCTTTGAATGAACAGACTTCCCAGACATGCCTTCTGAACCAAGAAATAAAGACGCTTGATCTTTGATTCTTATTGCTCCAAGAATTTTATACAGATCAGGCACAAAAGCATGCTATGTCCAGTCATGTTCAGCATGCGTCGTATTTGTCTTGGACCAATTTGGGAAAGCGCCATTTTAATGAGTTAGTTACAAGTTTTCAGTATTCTGAAGACTGTGGAGGCTGTAAGTCTGATCTTCCCTCTTTCAGACACTAAAGAAAGTAAAAATTGGTTGCAAGACCACTGTTGGTCTTTTATTTATTTGAATGAACGGATTCTGGGGTGACATTAGGTCACGATTCCAAGAAATCTTATACAAACAATAGTTTAAAAGCAATATCTTCAACTCTCAGGAGAATCCTCTAACCACAAAGCTGTAGGGATACCCTCCCCACTTTTCCGGAAGCTGTGACACTATATAGAAAAAATACAAGATTCACTGGGATAGATAAAGAGTAATAAAGGTGTAGCCTACTTCAGTAGTGCATCGGTAAGGTACTCAGCTGAAGCAGCTCTGGTTTCCTGCTCCTGCCCTTGCCCTGAACAGCTGTTGGGTAAAACACAGAATCAGGCAGTGCAGGACAAAGACATTGATAGTTGGAATGAGGATGATCCGTGGCACCTGCACAGTGGCAAGTGGGAAACTAACTCATTTGATGAGATTCAGCAGTATTTTCGCCATCACACAAGTGAGCCAAAGGATGTTGCAAAAGAAAATGGGGTACCTGCAGAATGAAGAACATTAAGCTCCAGAAGTTTCCTGTTCCCATACTGATTTTTATCTGCCTAACATTTGATAGTATCTATATGTCCAGTGACCGAAGCCATTCCAACCGCTCGGGTGACTCTAAATCATAGTGTTGAAGAACAGTCTGCCACACTCCTCCGTTCTCTTCCAGCGTTTAAATGTATACATACATACATACATACATACATACATACATACATACATATGTATCACTTTCATCTATTTCGGTGGCTTCTGGATCTTGGAAAAAGCAGTTCAACCCCTACAGAACACCTTCTCTAAGCAGATAACTGTACAAGCAAAGTTCAAGTATCCCATCATTGATTGCACGTGTTTCGTGCTAAGCTCCTTCCGCTATAATGCACTTTCTACAATAGCTGATAGATTTTTTCCGCACTTCCTCTGGAACTCCTAAATGCCTTTGCTAGACAATTACTAGAAAACTGCAGAAGCTCTTCTCTTTCTTTCACTGACAAAACTCAACTCTTGAATGAAATGTCTGAAAATCTTTAGAAATACTTTATAATACATGTTGGGTCTCTTAAAAAGAAGGAAACTGTGCAACTAGCAGAACACAGCTGGCTGCACGAGACTATGCTAAATTGCTTTAGCAATTTGATGTTCTAACCTCATGATACCACAGGCTGTGTAAACCCAAATCAAAATTCTCTGCGTACACTGTTATCAACCACTGTGTTTATTCTGATACAGAGGCCTTTATTCCAGGAAGCATCTGTGTCCAGAAAACTATTGACATTTGTGCTTAAATTTAAACATAAGTCCCGCTCAGTAAGGTGTAAGGACATTTAAGCACCTGTATGCCTAAAAAGGGCTTATCTGAGTCAGAATTTTATCAATGTTGGCTGAAGGTTATATAAGGTCAAATGGATAGATTGACTTGGCATTGTCTTGTAGTGACTTTGTACAATGTTTAGGGAAAAGAAACCGTTAACAAGGCATCACCTGAATATTTTTTCGTAGACATTTTGGGTAATAAAATGTGAAATGCTTTATTTCCCCAAATGAGGTCAGCACATGCGGATAATTGCCTGAAACATCATAATTTTGGTTTAACTTGTTTAATTTTCTAGGTAAGATGTTTGTTCAAAATCAATATGCAGCAAAAGATATATTCCTATGGTTTGACTTGTGAGAAGCACTAGCTTTCATGACTAATACTGCATTTCCTGCTGGCAATCCTCTGGTAGTTAGATTTACTAAAGACAGAGCAAAAAGCAGTTCTTCCCAGAAAGCATTTTCAGTCTAAATAGAATTAGGCAATAGTCATCTTCTTCAACTACTGTCTCTCTGGGAATGAAGGGCAGACTCATATTCATTTCTTATATTTGTATTTATCTGTTCATTCATCCCTTCTTTTGCCATCTGTCATAGAACCAGCTGAAAAATTGATATGCAGACATCTGAATCCTATTTTAACATCTATTTAGTCCACATAAGTTTTCTATAGACAAAGTATAGAGAAGTATAGACACTCCTGAAAATATTGAGATTAACTGCTTGATGAATATACCTATAAAACTGGCATCTGGCCACAGCTTGGTATTTTTTCCATCTTTCGTACTAGATCCAAATTTCTGAATTTCTTCTGAAAAGAGCCCAGACTCTGCATCTTATGCTATAGCTTTTGATTGCCAAATTCTCAACTTGGGATTCTCAACTTGAATTCTCAGTGGGAAGTGCTTGTAACATCTGTGTGTGTACTTGGCATAAAAAGCCTGACACACTGGGCAGTACATGAGTCCTCTTCACCATCTTGCAGGATCAGACCCTTATCCCAAGATTCAACAGCAATCAGAGCATGAAGGTTGCCAGATCCACATTTATGCTCAAATGAATGTCCTGCATTTCAGGAATTGCCAGGAAAAGATCACCGATACCTGTTTTCAGTCAAATCAAGATTTACGCTATTAGACAAATGTGTTGCTGTAAAGGAGCAAGATTCCAAGCTAGTACACATACATTTGTTTTATGGAAGCTCAAGTGGCTTCACCAGTTTCCTTTAGTTGAATATCTGGCCCCTAACTCTTCAGAGTGCTAATTCATAGCTCTGCATCACTTTAGTAGGGTTTTAAAACCCTCTAGATAAAGGGCCACTCAAAGGCTACGTCACATTCCAATTATTCTAGCAATAGTGGATATGACAAGGAAATAGTGGATGGACATTCTGCCATGTGAAACAATTACATCTTGTCCAGCAAAATAAAAAAGAAAAGGAGAAAGAGCAACCAAATCAACACACTATGCATCCATTCATTTACCGTGTCATTTAGCATATGGTCACTCATGTGTTCAAGACAGTAACTGGCATTTTTCCCAGTTAATTCACCTCTTTTCCTTTCTCTTTGTCCTCTATTGTAGCACCAGTCTTTCAGCAAGATTTCAGGTTGTGATCCCTTGGAGAAAGAATGGTCTTTATTAAGTGTCTGGAAAAAAACAACAACTTATTAGTGCATTGAGACTAATTATGGTGCCATCTTAATCAAATAAACTATGGTAATAAAAATAACAGTATGCTTGAAATCAACTTACCTATTTTTTCTGTTGCTCTCTCTCTCTCTTTATATAAATTACTAAAGAAATGATGTCCCATAGTTGTAACAGCCATCTTAATAAAATTAGCAACTTTTCAAAAATTAAGATTTTTTCCAAGGATCAGGTGGTTACAGCAGTGTGAACTGACTGATATTTTACAGATCTTAGCTGTGAATCATTCACTGCAGCCAAGAGAAAAGGCATGTGAATATTCTTATGCATTCTCTCCTCAATTACATTTCTGAAGATGCCCACTCAATATTTTGATATTTATTTATCCTTACATATGTGAGGTCTAGATCAGTGAAGTCTAGACACCCATAGTGACTTGTCATTTTTTACACTGTTTATGAATGTAGTTGCATCCTCAAAACACATTAGGCTATTATGGCAGGAAAGGTTGAACTCTGTGTTGATATACATGTGTGTAGCTTTAACTGATACCCATTGAGTAAATAGGTTTATAACAGGTTTATAACAGCTGAAGGCAGCTGTGCTATATGGAAGGGTGTTATGAGAGACCCACATTGCAGAGCAGGTAAGCGAACACTCTTTCTTTGGAAAAGATCAAGAAAAGTGAGTATTCCCCAATCTGTAAACACCCAGGTGGCTTAAAGTCTTTGAAGAACATGAAGAACAGTGCTGTTTGAACATCTTTTTCCTTTATTCATTATCTAGTAATAAATTAGTAAAGATAGGAGATTTTGTTTACACACCTGAAGTCCACAAAGAGGGCAATTCCCAGAGCTACATTCTACCTGAAATGTTCAAGGACATGCAGCTGACACAGTGGGCCTCTAACTGCAAGACAGACAGCTCCGGGCCACGAAGCTGCTGTATACTACTGTCTACATCCACCTAAATTAGAACTGACAACCAAGCCTGGTTTTATAATGCTGAGTGCTCAACTTCTGGACACCAAAACCTATCCAGAAAAGGAAAGAGAGTGCAATAGATTTTTTTTTTGCTTTTGGGCATTGCTTTTTCTTCTGTTTCGTTTCTTCTCTTTTTTTATCCCCTTTTAAAAAATACATCATTTGACACATCAACTTTTTACTCTACTTTTTTTTTTTAGAACTAATTTCTTTAAAGTTAAGCACTTAATTCTAAAAAAAATGTAATTGGAAATGTATATGTCCATGGTACTTGAATATGATACAATGTTGTCACTAAAAAAAGAGCTTGTTAGGGAGAGGAGTTAAATTTAATAAAATATCTCTATACTAAACAGTAAGTGGAATTAGTGGACTTAGAGGAAAGATTCCTGCAACTGCTTTGAGGACTTTGCTGAAGCATCCCTCCCAGTGAGCTGATTAAGACTAATTTTTCAAAAATAGCCACTGATTTCAGGTGCCAGATTTCAAACTCCTCCAAAAAGGGAATAATTTTGAGGTTCTGAATAGCCAGGACTCCATATGAAGGAGGTGTTTAGGATACCTGGAAATGAGGGCTTAAAACCACCTGATTTTATCTGTTTCACACTTCTGCCAAAAACAGTATAGTTCATTTTCTCAGAGGCTAGTATTCATATTTTAAAACAAAAATATTGCAAAAGCATAATTCATTAAATGTCTTTTATATTAGAAACTGCCATGAACTTTCATGGAATGAAGACCATAGATTAAAGAGTCAGCCACTCTTGACTTGTATGTTTGTGAACACAAAATCCGGGCAAGTATTTCTAAAAATTAACAGCATGGCTTTTCCGGCTTTCCTCAATAACTGATAAATGACCTTATAGATAATTGTTAATAATTGTTAATAATTGTTATAGATAATTGTTAATAATAACGTTATTTCTCTCTCTTTTTTTTTTTTTTTTTTTTGCCTTTTAAGAGGACAGAAATTCCTGCTTATGAAAATGTATTCTTCATACAATTATAATAAATTCTAAATTGAAGTAAGTGAATGAACATCGCTTATAGTTCCTTTCCATTTTGAGCATAACAGTCTTGTCATGACTGTCCTGGTTCTCAGGTATGCCTTAATTATATCTCTGCTTTAAAATATGAACAACATAGTCTGGATGAAGTCTTGCATTATTCTTTGTTCTGTAACATGTTTTGTTAGCAAGCCCAGAGCAGTATCTAAAATAGTGTAAATCATCAGTTTTTAATCTGGCAGGAAGTAGATAGTGGCCCATTAAACTTTCGTAATTAAATTTCCCCTGCACTCCCCCATAGAACCATTATCTGAGTTTTCTAATTAACACAAGAGGAGGGAGTCAATTCAGAGTGATGGGATCTATAGCCATCTCCTTTCATTTTAATGACCTTTAATAAACTTTTATTACTGTTGGTATTGATAATTATAACACACCCTTTCATCTGCAATGTGATTCTAAGGGCCTTCTCAAAATTTGAAAAATTCTCCCTTAAAGACGGGAGCGCGGCAAATGATCATATTCGCAAAGTTCCAGAATTTGAAGCTAACAACACGAGCAGGAAAAAAGACAAAGTGCAGGCAGGTACTGCGTGAATTTCCTCTCCTACTTTTGCCAATGGGTTATGCTTTGGTCCTGATCTGCCACAGCCCTCTGATCTCGCTGCAGAGCCTCCCCCAAACAGGTTGACCACAGTGCTGACTCATGAGGTACTTTTGCGACAGATAACCACACGGAATTATGCAGAGTACATTTAACTTATTTTACTTTCAGCCTTCAGATACTAGAAGGGAGGACTAACCACTGCGACACCTAGTCCTTCCTTAGGTTTTCCATCAATGGTTTTTATACTAACTAACCATTTTTACATGGAGCTTTTATAGACAAGTCAAAACTTCTAAGCTTACGGCAGCTGCCATACGGTATCTTTCGTATCTTAACAATCTTCTTTCACGTAATCAGTTAGGTTCCCATCAGTGCTACAGTGATGTTTGTTTCATTGCTGGAAAGAGATGTGAGACTGAGCACCTTAGGCTGTCCTCCTTTTTGCTGTGCATATATAAAGAAAGGTTTTACCCTCCTAAACAGGAGGTACCTGTACAAAAGAACAAAGCCTGCATCCGTTTACACTTACTCTGGTGCAAACAAATGATGACCTCACTAAATGAGGGCAGATATCACCTCCTTCTTGCCAGTTGCACTAAGAACATTAAAAAGCAGTTCTAATAATAGGCTTTGTGAAAAGGGCTACCTTTGCAAGCACAGAGTAATTAGTTATTGTCTTTTCTTAATTTCATAAACAGGCTTTGGGCCTAAACCTGTATGCCTGGAAATAACCACGTACAGAACTTCATTTCTTACACCACACAACTCTCAGGCACGCACGTAACTTTAAACAGCTCACCGCAACTACTTGTACACTTCAGATTAGACAGACACTTGAGTTCTGTCTCTGTGCAGCTTTGCTGGAAATTGCAGGAGGGGACTGACAGTTCATCCCACATAGAGATTGCTGGAAAACACTTGTTATCCCCTAACCCAGTGCTTTTCCTATGGATGTCTCAAGACTCATAAGAGAACAGGGGCGCACGGAAGTTGGACACTTCCAGCAATGGGTCCGGCTCTCCCGCTGGCCTTTCCTGCAGTGCTGGCACACTGAGAAGCCTTTCCATCTCACAGAGCATGGATACCATCTCTGGAAAAGTATTTATTTCTTAACTACTTTGAGCATATAGCCAAAATTACAGGGAGTGCTATAGCTTTTCTCAGCCCGATCTCTATCTGTAGCTTGGCAATGCAGCTTTACTGCCTAGTACTCGAGACCACTGGAGTTGAACTTTATGACTTCTTAAAGCTGCATGCCTCAAGGTTTTGGAGAAGGATTTGAATTTGAATACAGAAATTCTAATTTGGGACTGTCTTCATTTTTTAGTAGTTATTCCTTATTGCAGATAATGAGTGTTAAGATAAATAGAGCATCAGACAAAACACATTACATATATAACTATAGGTATCAAATACTTAAATGAAATTGCAGAATTTTATTTTTGATTAAAAATACTCAAAATTATATATATTTTTTCAAAATACAGGGTGAAAAAATTATTTCAAAAAGCAGTCTATGATTCAGATGGAGGAAAAGACAGACAAAATATATTGCTTTCAGAAAGAATCACTATTAGCAGCCAAGAGTCACTGGATGTTAACTGCAAAAGTCTTAGCATTTCTCATGTTAATACAACTGTAAAACACAATAAGAATGCATTTTTTGTAAGAGTATCCGAAAAGATTCTTTATTAACAGCAACACTGAGTCATACCTGGTGGAATCCCAAACTGAGATTAGGTAAAAAGCACCCATTAAATTGAATTAGAGAGCTTATTAAATACCCTATCTTTATTTCTGTTGTTTGAATTGCTGATGATCCAATAATCAGCATTTAAATTCAAATTCTGCAAATGCGATAGAACATGCCTCTATATGTTTGCCTCTTTTCAGTAATTTTAAAACTTTTATTTGGTGTTTTCAAGTGGACTGTTTATTTTTCCCCTAACGGGGGAAACTAAGCTGGTTTCTGACGTCCATCGGTAGGCAAGTTGGTATGAACTGGACGAAAGAGGAGAGAAATTGCTTCATCAAAAAGGTATGCAATAAAATTTGGCATATGTTGTTGAAGTGATTATGAGGTCTGTGTGAAAGCAGTAGTAGGTAAATTTTGGCTGGCACAGCTTATAGATACACAAGAGAAAAAACACAGCCAACAGTGTGATCACAGGACAGGAACCAGCTGCCTGGATTTTGCCTCTTGAAAAATAAACAAGGAAAAGCATGGAGAGAGCTCCTATGTGGCTTACAGTGTTCCGGGATATGGCAAAGCCTGACTGAATGGTTAGCAAACATGATTTGTATGTGTGAGCAAAATGTCCATATGAAAATCCTCTAAACACGTAGTGAAACCCTTTGCCATCACCCATTGCAGTTACTTCTGCCCTTAGCATGAGGATGGTGTGCCCATGGGCTGGCACACAGGTCTGCAGAGAGCTGTTTCTGACAGCATATCAAGGGGAAGGGGGACATGGTAACCTTGTGTATGTTTGGGATCAGGGGAATATTACACTGGGTTCAGGCAGAATTTAAATCAGCAGTATCACGTTTCCTGCAGTGTTTGTTTGTATTTTTGTCTCTCTACGAATTTTAAATAATGTAGAGGTATTCTCTCTCTCTCTCTTTATTTATATATATGTGTATATATATATATAAAAATTTGAAAACATTTATGTTATAAAATTGTACATACTAAAACAGGCTAATGACACATTCTTTCTTGAAAATTCCTTCTAGGAATTGCCAGAAATTAATGTTTCAGAAGTAGGATGACTGCCAAATTGGCAGCTACTCATATATGGACTTAGATATACTTTTCTGGCCTCATCTGCTAATGACTCAAGTCCTCATAAATTCTGTCCACATCAACTTCTAATTTTATCACTCTTCAAAAGTCATTAAAACTATCTTTTAATATTACTCAGCTGTTTTTTCTGATGTACCATGCATCTCTGAGTTCCACAGATGAATTAGAAAAATTAGAAAAGGTAGGTAGGTTATAGAATTTGCTGAATATTATGAATACTAGCTACACTTTTAATCCAGATGTAGATGTCGAACATTTCTTATCCCCACTGATGTATGAATCTGCATTCTTGTTTCTATTCCTCCTTTTCAGCCAGTGATAGATGAGCAAGAAGCAAAATTCCAACTTGTAGAATGTTGTATTAGAAAAGATTTTTTGGAAAATTTTCATCTGTTCATTCATATATGGTACGATATAACATATGATATATTCACTAGAGAACATTTTCTGACATATATTTACGAGCAACATAGATACATATAATTCATTAGTACATTAATTCAAAACTCATATGTTACATATATTTTTATTTTATATTTCTGTATGCACGCACAGATAATTAAGCATGAAGTGAGCGTGTGCGTGCGCTTGCGTGCATGTGTGTGTGTGTGTGTGTGTCTGTGTGTAAATTAAAAGGGCAAAACATGAAGAAGAAGAAAAGAAGAAGAGAAAGTGAAAGAAGAAGAAGAGAAAGTGAAAGAAGAAGAAGAGAAACAAAATAAGATTTTTTCCAGCTCCAGGACATGGCAATGCTGAAAGGAGTATCTTCCACAAGAAAGTCAACGGTGCAATATTAGCAGGTTTTAATGCAGTAAGGACAGCACTGTGATAATCCATCCTTGGCCATCCAGATTATTGTCCCTAAGCAGCACCAAGAACAATTTCTTCCAGGTATCTGTAGCAGCACTGGTCACCTGCCAAGGACCTCTCTAATTTGTTTGCAGACTTTTCGGAGCACTGCTCAAGTTGACCAAGAGTTGACCACGTCTTTCTTACCTCTAACAGATTACCTTCCAGCTTTTCTGCCACTTCTCAATTTGCTCTTTCCCCCACATCATATTGTGAAGAAGTCCCAGCGTGATAAACTTTCAACAACAAATATCAAACTTGTTCATATTGCTCATTAAAAAATTTACATTTTTTTCTTTAAGGACGTGAAAAGGCAGATTGTAATCAGATTCGCATATATAGGCTGCTTGATTTTAATCAGTACACACAATAATTCACTGATAAGAATTTAGGCCAACTAAGGAAGAACATTCCAAGCAAAGAAACATCTGTGTCTAAAGCATCAAGCAGCCTTTCTAACCATGTACCAAGTTCAAGGTCTCTGATAAGCCACCTGGCTACACCTAGGCACTCTGATAACCCCAAGCTGGAATTACATTGTTTAGACAGGGAAGGTCTTGTTGCTGGGCACCCAGCTGATAGGCTTATGGCTCTCTCTGTTATGAGACACAAGAATATTTGACTATCATGTAGGCAAAATATGTACAGAAAAACGTGCAGACCGGCATCCTAAAAATAAAGGCTGGTAGCAACCAATAACTTTGCAAGGCTGAACCCCTGCATTTTTGCCTCTTTAGCATTGCTCTTCACTTCTGAGAGGCTTCTGTGACATTAGCAGGTCAGAATGCCTTCCTCAAAAACTTGGAGTTTCTGCCTTCAATAAGTAAACGTCTTCTGAAACTCTGATGCCAACCCTTTATTATGCCTGTTTTTCCCTTACTGGGCTCCTACACTCACTTGCCATCTATTCATGGACATTTCAACATTCCTTTCCATAACCTGTTCTTGTTAGGAGTTTTCCTACATGGAAATTCCCCACAACAAATTATTGTGCTATAAGAATATACTTAGAATGATATTGATATGGTCAAGCCCAGCTGTCTTTCTCATTCAGCACGGTCTTTAAGTAAATACAACTAATCGGTGCCCACCCAAATTTCCTGGTTTTATTTTATTCATGACTTGTGGCTCCTAGTCCCTCCCTGCTCAGTGTTAAAAGCAGCATATTTCTTTCATTTTACCCTTGAATGTCAGACATTTTTCTCTCTGTTCTTAATGCTCCTGTTTCCATTTGTGAACCAGAACTTCCCATAAATTACACAGATGAGCCAGATAGATGCAGAGCTGTATTTTGCTGGTATTCTAAGATTTAATCCTTGGTACATTACCTGTTCTAGCATTACTATTAATTTTTTTATTCTCTTTGTTCATAACAAAATTTTTTAGTGTTTAGCAGTCCTCAGCCTGTTCTGTTCTGTCTCCAGATTCTCCTCCTAAATACTCAACAGACCCCAGTCTCCAAGTGACCTCTTATTTCTCGCACACTGGCAAGATCTTTATTTGCTTTGAGTTGTACTTGCAGACTTCATTTTCATCTTGGCTTCAGTGATCATGTTTTTTTTTAGAGGAATCTTTTTGTCAGCAAATGATCTTATGATTTATATGTTTATAGAGTCTCCTTCTTTCTTTTATTGCTTTCTCCATTTCCATGGCAGCATACATTGTTTCTTCAGCTTTTCGTGAAATGTGTTTTTTTATCAATGCTGCTTATATTTTGTTGGTCTCCCTGCAATTAGGAGACCAGGATAAGGAGGCCTCCTCCTTAATGTACTCCCCATGTCTTTGCCCTGCATCTCCAATTCAGATCAGTTTCTTATTGTGTTTCTGCCTACAGCTGATGTATTTGACCACAATTTCTTTCACAGGATTGTTTACTACATTTTTAGGTGAGGTCATTTTTGCTTCTTAGATTGTAAAAAACTCCCTGAGGCGACTCACCAATATTATTTTGATTATGTCTCCCAGATCACTTCTTACCAGGGTGAGGGCTACTGTGGTGTCTCCCTCTCTTCTGTTTTGTTCTGCTGTTGTACTGTACGTGTCACTTCGACTGGGAGTTCCCAGGGCCATGGAGTATGCTGTACATTTCTGGCCTGCCAGAGATATACTGAGGCCTTGTTCTCCTGCTGAGGTTCCTTGACATTTCTGTAACATAACTAATAACTGGAGAGTGTTCCCATCTTTCGCCTTAGACTGGTATGTTGTACCCCTTGATTATGACCAGCTGTGAACTCAGCTGCTTACTTTCTTCTACAAATGCACCATCCCTTTGCTTAAACCCCTGTGCTGAATTCTCATGTATAGCTGTTGTGATCAAAGCTTAACTATTGACTTGTAAAGCTGTGTATGCTTCTTTTCTCATCTACATCTCTCCTCTAGCTGCCCCCTGCTCCCCAGCTCTGGTGTTTGGGTTTGCTGCTTGAGCTCATCTCTCTCTTTTCTCACAGGCAGTGCAGGACTCTTCTCACTCTGACGTCTGTCTGCGGGTCAGCCCCTTCATGGCATCTCAGCTGGCTCTTTAAGAATTAATCTCTCATCCATCTTTCGTTCTTGGATCTCCACATTGTATGCTATTTTAATATAAGGAATTTACTCTAGCAGAACACTAGAGAAGCTGTAACCAGCTATTTACGTGACAATAAGTGTTCCCTGGTATCCCTGGGAGGACCTGTATTTCTCTCAGTCATAAGGTGTCAAGTTTTATTTGGATCGCAAGGCCACAAAAGTAAAGCCCACCTACATTAATGACATTCAAATAAGTGAGAACAACGACAACAGCACAGTATGAAGTCAAGAACAGGCAGGAACAAGGTCCAGAAAGTTGCTTTCAAATTTTATTCCTGACTAGTGGGCTGCAATTTATACTTGGGCTATTAATGCAAATTTTGTCTGTCTGCTTTTATACACTTTGAAAAATTCACTGAAAGCATGGTTAAAAAAAAAAAGGCGTTCTCCTAATATCAAGGATTACCAGCAGTGGAAGAACTGACTGATAAATGCAGCTTTTCCTTTTTATTCAGGTCATTCACCTTTACAGGAAACTTTGTGGACAGGCAGTGTTGTGGTTTGCTCATTGTCAGCCCATACGCTATAAAAGTATGGGCAATAGCTGAAATGTCAATTCAGAGGCAGTGGTATGAAAATTTTGAATATTGTGATTGCAGTACAAATGTTCTCCGTGGGAAATTCTAGTATATTTGCTTGAACTATTATGACATAACCTTTTTCATTCTGGACTTTTTTCTACAAAATAAGAAAAGGGAAAAGACAAACAATTTATAAAACTGGAATACTATCCCACTAACCTTAGCAGGTTTACCCAGGGGCAGGAATGGATCTAGATTAATTTTGTGTATACAGAATGCATTTTCTACTGGTGAAATCATTCTCCTATTTTCTTCCCCTTATGGTATAAAAACTTTATTTTAATACTGTTTCCTAATTGTTCTTTTTCAGTCTGACGGAATATAGAGGTAATGTGCCTGAAAAAGAAAGTATCCTGGTACAAACAAACAAACAAACAAAAAACTGGAACCATTCTATCATGCATTTCACTTGTGCTATGAAGACTTCAGAATTCATGCATCTTGTGAGCTGACACCAGCCACGACTAATAGCTTTCTCCAAAATCACTGAGCACTGGAAAGACACTATGACTTCTAAATTTCACTTGATTTTCTGTAATGACTGAAGGGCATTGTGGCTCTTCACAGGTTTCACAAAAGTTCAGATATTTAAGAGAACAAATCATTACAACTGGATAGGAAAGCAGTGAAGAGAATCAAAGAGAGGGAATATGCATCTAAGCAAAAATGTTGCAGATACCCTAACAAATTTAAAGATGTACTGCACTGGGAAAGGGGCGGAGGTGGGAGGACAAAAGAATAACTGCTGCATAGTTACAAAAACACATTGTCTTGATTTATACCAGTAAATGGAGGTGGAGGGGAAGGAGAGGGGGAAGGAAAAGTCATATCAATGAATGTGGATTGACAATCTGCTATTGACGGGCCACTCTATTCTTAGGAATGCAATTAGTCCATCTGGAATGAATTTGGGTCATATATCTACAATTATAGATGGCATTGACGGATAATCTTCGTAAATATTACTTCTTTTAAAAACCGAAGACTGTAGCTCACTTTGGCTCAGAAACAATTTCCAGACCAAACACAGTTGCCTATGAAGTCTGGCATGGAGCCACGTACCACCTCTGGGAAGGACATCTTTCACAGCCCTGGTTCTTTGTAACCTTATTGCCATTGAAAGGTAATGACAAGTGCGATGAAATGGCCAATATAAACAGCAATATTGCTCCTCAACCAGCCCATTCCACGGACTATATTGCTCCATTCAGTTTTCAGCAGAATTCCCCACTGACTTCAATGAGGATTTAGCTTAAAAAAAATTGCTGGCATAATATGGTCCCTTGCTAATAACACGGATTTTTTTTTTTTCTGAAGGGATAATAGAAAGAAATATAGGAATTCATCATAACTGCTAACTGTGGGTTCAAATTGTTAATTATTTGTAGTATTTTCCTGCACTTCGTCCTGTCATTACATATTATTACTCTCTGTTACCAAGGTTTCAAGTAAACAGTTGCACATACAGGACGATCTACCACATAGAGTGTATTACATTCTATGAGGGTTAAATTTACAGTGAGCAGCAGGTGCCAGCTGAATATGAAAAATTCCTTGATTGATTTTCATACCAAATTTCCGTGGAAAATACATTTTATCTAAGATGTAGTTGGGCTACTTTTGAAGAATTCCCAATTTGTGAGCTACATACTACTAAGATTTACAGTAAGGAGTTGAGGAAAGCAGTAATGCTGTCTCAAGTATATGAAAAGGAATTTCTAGGTTGATCTTGAACAATGTTCAAGTGGATGGGATAAAAAGTTCCTGTTTTGTCTTATTTAAAGATGTATTGACATTTTGGAATCTGGACGCAAACAGATAGTCACCTGTCTTCATTTTGTCACTCAACCTCCTTATGCAAGCAGAATCAGAAAAAATTTCAGAGTTGAGTTTTGCATGTACAGCTATGATGACAGAAACATATTTATTAATAAACTTTTATCATGTCCTTCAGCTTCTAATTAGTAACAAAGACAAAAATATATGTGGGTAAATCTAATTTATTCTTTAAATGCTCTTACTGAATCATTGACTCTTTATTAACTGGGTAAGTTAAATTACTAGGTTTCCTTTCAATATTTGATGTTATTGTACTGTAAGAACCAGCTATGACTATTAGGAAGCTACAACAGATAAAGCATTGAAGCCATAAGTCATCCAGGTGTTAACTACATTAAATAGCTTCTGTAGTTCTGGGACTTACTCTTTACTAACTAACAGAAAAATTAGATCTACAATCACAGGATTACTGTCAGGAAAAGGAAATTAAATCTGTAGAAAAGCTAAAAGAATGAAGGTATGAAACATCAAAAAGAGAACCTTGGCTGACTGTGAAATTTTATGTTTTTTTCATTATGGGAAACTTCACTCATCCATATTTGTCTTTTACAAAGGATTATGAATTGAGGACTACAACTCCATAAAATTTATATTTTGTCATCTGGTTTGATTGGTGGAATTGTGTTATTGAGAAGGATTCTGAGATCACATTAGCCAGGAAAGAGTAATGTACTACACCCACTGGAAGAACAATACATGTTCTTATCTACCCAGGCAGGCAATCAATTCTCTAGTGCATATATCAATACAGGCTAGAAGTCCACTATTGGCAGATTGTGTGGATAAGGCCTTGATATGGGCTTTACCAGCAATGATTACCACAGCTAAATTCACTGTGGGTTAAGCAAACAAGCAAGCAAGCCAACAAGCAAACAACAAACATGGAAAAAAAAAACCCCTCACAACTGATTAGTTCTCTAGCACTGTGAATTTATTTCCATAATACGATAATATAAATGGTCCTCTCAGATGTACAAGTGTATGTAGCATATGATCCACTTTTATATGAAACAGAAGGAAATATATTATTTTAAAATATTGAATATGGTGAAACGTCTTTTGCTTTTAGAGAAGTCAACTCAAACAAGAGTTTCTCTCTATTCAAAACCAAACAAATATGAATATTCAGGTAACATTCTCACAGTGCTAGCCATTTTCACGAATTTCAGGACAAAAGAAAGAATCAGTGGACACAAAGAGAAGTTCTAAATCACATTCTAGTTGACTGGAAACACAGAAGCAAATTTATGAATACTTCAATGGAGCTTCTAGCTAAGAGCTAGCCTAGAATACAGATACCTTGTGGTTGGTTTGCCAGCCTAGACTTGACGATATACTCATGCTTTCCAGTCATGAAAAATTATTATACTGTGACTTGTCATAAACCTACAGTTCTGGGCAGAGATTAGTAAATCAGGTAACATTTAGGATAAAGTCTAAATACATTACATGCTTACTGGGAGCCAGGCTTGAAATTCTGATCTCCCTGAAGTCTGTGGTGATGTCATGGAGGAGTGAGGAGTGATGCACTTCACTCGTAGGAGAGAAGGAACAATATGCTTTATTGATATAAGACAGTGGTTTAACAAAGATCAAAGGTAAATAAGACAGTGATTTAACGAGATTTGATGGCAAGGTTCACTTGGTTATTTACTGCATAGAGGGTAGGGTCAGACGAAATCGTTAAGGCCCTCCCGTTGAGTTGTGGGGTTCAGGGTGGATTCCCTTGCTTTCCGAACTCCTACCCAGTCCCAGACTTAGTCAACAATTCACAGTCAATCCTAGATACACTTAGCAAAGTGTGCAAAGTCTCAGCATCACAACCAATCTCTCCCATTGAGTCATGGAGTTCAGGGCAGAATCCCTTGCTTTCCAAACTCCTACCCAGTCCCAGACTTAGTCAACGGTTCACAGTCAAGTCTAGATACACTTAGCGCTGTTTGAAAAGTATCAGCATGGTATTAGTCACTTACCGAGGATCTGTTGTGGGTACAGAATCTCTCGACCTCGAGCAGTAAGCTTGAGAAGTGTCCCAACTTGACAGGAGATTCACCACCATGCACCCAGCTGCCGTGCAGGAATGCTCCATGGGCTCTAGGTTCCAGCGCTATTTCTGGGCACGGAGTTTGACTCGTGGTCATACAATATTTGGTGTGGAGGTATACTTTTTTTGCTGATCTCATAACAGGTGTGGGGAAAGATACCTTTTTGCCGCTCTGATGCCATGTAGGGAAAAATATCTTTTTACTGATCTCATGCTGCGCAGGAGAAAATATACTCCCTTTTGCTGTTCTTATGCCCATTTCTGGCCTCGCCATTTGCAATCAGCATCACCTAGTTCCTCCTGGTCAGCCCTGGGCGCTGTCCGCTATTAGTGGTCAGTTAGAGCTTGGGATAAGGGAGCTGTACTCCACCACGCGTTAGACTTGAGATTGGAGCCAGGGGTAGTTGCACTTGGCCACAGGTGATTTCCCACTGGCTTCCTAGGGCCAAGATCTTATTCCACGACTTCTGTGGTGCACTGCTGGCTTCTTGGCCTCTGCACAATTTGGTTACTGTAAAAGTCATCGAGTCTTCCAGGAATGCCTCAGATACTGGAACTGTGTAAACCACTTCACTAAAATCATTAATAAAATTTCAGACCAGCGCTGCCTCAGCTTTGAATTCCACATTCAGAAAATGTACTTTGGTTTTGCATTTATAAGCTAGTTGAAGGTTTTTCTTTGATTTTAGGAAGTACATCAAGACCCTAGGAGAGCATTTACTCTCTTAGGCCAAAGGTTATTAAGAAATTTATTAAAAAATTTACATTCAGAACTGATTCTCTGGGTTGTAAAAGACATCGCATGCTTTGGGTTTAAGCAAAGCAACTCTGAGTGTTGCAGCTCATAACTTTCAGTATCTGACTTTAAAGTATTGGCAAGTGTGAGTCTCAGAATGGGATCCAGATAGCCAGCACACTGGTTGGGAAAATACCCCATCTTGTCAATAAAGAAATGACAAGGATAAAAACCCCTGTCCTGCCTCTCCTGTCCTGTCCTATGGCATTGGACAGCTCATCAGAAAGTATCTCCTTCCACCTATTTCTCTCTCTTAGAGATTCCTTCTTCCAAAAACGGATCAAAAGTCTTTTTTTTTTTTTTTTTTAAATCACCTCTCAAGGGGATGTATTACTGCTTCTGAAGCCTGTTCTGGGATAAAACATCCTCTACCTTGTCTTGCAGCTGTTAAACTGTGCCGAAAAATTGTAGTGCCCATTTGAGAGGAGGAAAAATGTGTCCATTTCCTTTCCGGCCTGGAATGAAAGACTGCTTCAGAAGGAGAAAGACCTTCACGTGAGCCTCTAGGGCAGAGACTCTCTATGTATTTTAGGCAATGCCTAGTTCATGTCAATTTGTTGGAGTGGGGACCAGGATCAAAGATGCTTTGTGAGTGCCTGCCTCATTGGGAAGTAGACTTGGGATCACACTTTCTCGCTTTTGGGCTCAAAGTAATGGGTGCACTCTGCACAGTAAATAGCTTCAACAAGAGGAGAGATGGAGTAATGCCTCTCTAGTGAAGGAGCAGGGACTCTTCTCAGGCAGAAAAGAGAACTGAATCTGGATCTCCCACAACTGGATGACTGGTCTCATGATTAAACTACTGTATACAAGGTAAGTAAACTATAAAGAGAACATTTTCCCTAGCCTGGAAGACAGTGGAGGAGCCTCTGCTGTCCATAACTGATACCTTTAATACCAGTGACACGTTTAGAGTATAGATATACTCCATCAGGTCCTGCAGAAAGGTAGAAAGACGCCCGCTTCATGGATCTTGCTGGAAAGTTAACACTGTAGCCCTGTAGCCTAGTAACACAATATTCCCATTGTTAGGACCAGCCATAGGCTTTGTACTGAGTTTGCAAGGCTTCAGGACCCAGGTTTGCCAGCCTTGCATTGTCTGAACTTTTTTGACTTGCCTGGGGTCAGGCAGGGCAAATTTATTTTTACTTCATTTACCTGTAATAGTGATTTTTCTATCGACCAGGTGGCTATGGCTTATCTTTGTATGATGCAAGCACATTTTTATATGTGTGTGTGTGTGTGTGTGTGTGTGTGTGTGTGTGTGTGTGTGTGTCTATGTATAAAAGAAAAATAAGTACTTATTCTGCTTAGAGTGAGATATTTATGACTCTAACATAATGAAGTAGTGTAGAGAAATACAGGCTTGGTATGACAGCAGAGACCTTGAGAAGTGGGGGACACAGGACAGAATACTGTGAAGAGGAGTACAGATATGGGATGACCAGAGACGGGGCACAAGTTTGGCACTGGAGACCTCATGGCTTGAGCAATGCCCCAACAGTCAATTAGAAATGTATACCTAGAGTTACACTAAATAGACTTTAGGTGTAACAAAGAGAAAGAATTAGCATCCAACACACATAAAGGGCACCATATATAGTAAAACCAGCTGCAACATGGAGTTGCAGACAAAGGTGTAAAAACATATTAGCAAACATAAAAATGACACCTAATAGATGCTAGAGTGAGGAAGAAAAAACTGTCAACATCAACATCATGTTCCTCCTACGAAGGACTCTTGATGCTGATGACTTGCCATACCCTCTCACACACCAGACTGAAGCCATCAACCTCAGGATCCAGAGAAGCAGGGGAAGGTGAGCAGCAGGAAGAGGAAGTGCGTTATACACACACAAAAGAAGGGTGTGTATAGCAATTTTCACTATTTTATTATTACCGAGAATTTTTTTCTGTACAGTAGTATTCTTTTTCCTTCTTTTTTTCTTTCTTTTTCTGTAGTGATAGAATCTGGACTAATAATTGTTTGATCAGACTGTTAAGATTTCAGTTACGCTAACAATAAATTCTTGGCTTTACATACCCTTTTCGCCCATAGGAAGATTTTGTTGTTATAAGCGTAACAACATAATTCAGTCACTGAGCTTAAGTTACCTTAAGACTGAGACGTCCGGGGGCCTGCAGAGGAGCAGAATTTGTGGTGCCTGGGAGAGCTTCAGTTCGGTAATGGAGGTATCTGCAGCGCCGGGGAACCCCTAGAATAAGTGGCAACTGAGCACCAACTCTTTGGAGGTTGCGGGGAATGTGCGCTTGGACGTAGGGGCTGACGCTATACCCGAGGCGTTTTTCGACCCGATGTGCAAAGGAGAGGAGAACACACTGTGTCACATTTCCCCAGAGCCCTCCAGCTCTCCCTTATTGATGAGAAGGGCAGACAGGCTTAGCAACAGCCATTCATTCACAGGCATGGTCAGCCTGTCTACATGGGAAAACTTTAAAATTGATTTAGTCGGACTGATTTAGTCTCAGAATTGTTTTTCATTACAGCCAAAGTTTGTTTGGGCTTCATTTTCCTTCAAATTTGAAGTTGGCAAAGATAAAACAGGGCACTCAACACAAATAAGCGTTCAGCCAGCCTCGCATACCCATTTAACTAAAGTGGCTTAAAAAACACATTTTAGGTTAAAACTATGAGATTTTTCCTGTGCAGAAAGTTGCAGCTTTCTTCTGAAGGTAGCACTTCAGCTGAGCTTTTCTATCCATCTGGCAGTATCTGAAAGGAAAAATCACACTCGTACAAAGAGTCTAACTGTGACCTCACTAAATAGTAGCATGACAATTACTGCATTTTTTTGTACTTGTCCAGGATAGGGACTCATTTTCTATTTCTTCCAGAGCACAGGAAACTATACTAACAATATCTGTGATCCCACCTACTAGCATATTGAGATGCAGTGTCCTGTTCTTAAATAAGGGCCTACGCAGCTCTGCAAACTGCGTAGTTAGCAGGAGGATTACTTTTTACAGTCACCAGCTTAATTATCAAAGAGACAGGAGGCCAGTTCACAGTATACTTTACTATTTTCCATACACATCCTCACCTTTCTCAGTCTCCTACAGTTCTGTATCTGCATTTCTGAAGAGCCCATGATTTTTCGTGCGCGAGTAAAAGAGAGGATGGAGGAATGGCAGCTCAGTTTTCCCCTGTAGCCTCCTTTACTCGTTTCCTGAAGCTCAGCAGCCTGCTGTGGAGAAAGTCAGCTTATTTGTTGCTGCCTGTTAGTTTATAAAACTCTGGCTTGGCCCTCATCTCTCGTATCACAGCCATTTGAGCGCAGCACAAAGACTGAATTAATGACCCTCTTGGTGACCTGATAACTGCGAGAGGATCCCAGGAACCCGCAGCTAGCACCTAGGAGCTTGCAAAGAACCATTACAGCAGGAGAGGCAAACGGCCCTGTGAGCATACAGAGGCGATTTTTGCATTCAGGTGAATATAAACACAGGGATCGTTGCGCGCGTGAATGTCTCTGCGCAGTGCAACGTGGGGTAAGCCAGGACGGGAGAAGGTTTATTCAGATCTGACAAAGAGTTGATACAAGAGACTAGAATTAAAATGAGGCAATAAAAGAAGTAAGTGTTTTATTTCTCTCTTCTGGGAGATTGCTTAAGGATGAATTTAAACTGACATAGGTATTATACAGCACACTGCATCCTAATACATATTAGAAATCCGCATATTTCTTGTTGGGGGTTGAAAATAAATAAAAATCCTTCCCATTGCCAGTCAGAAATAAAGAACCTCAAGTCATAAAATACAAATTAGCCAGAGGATTAGTCTGAGGATAAATTTTCGCAGAAAGGGTTATTTTTCATGCTTTATACGGGATTTACACGAAACCTGCAGCATGCCACGGGAGAAATGAAGTCCTCTTAAAGGTTTACATTGTTTTGCCACCACTTTCATAATACTTGTTTATGTTTTAAGGGGAGAAAATGTACAGTGAGGTGGAACGGTTATTGACCAGATTGATCATGGGAACAAATCTGCCGGTGGTAACCTTGTTTAATGATATGTTGCTGGGCTCAGCACCTTGCTGAGGCTGTGATTCTTCACCGGCTGGGCCCGCATGATGGATCACGGTAGGAGGCTGATGGTGCAATCACTCACTGGCAGCCACTGACACCTGCACCAGCCTGACACCCGTCCCCTCTGGATGCATCGCCAGCCTGCTCAGCCTATTGGGAGACACAACTATTCCACCAAACAGCAAACAAAAGTTCTTTATCTACCTTGCCGACTTCTTCTGTAGGACATTTCCGTCTCTTTTTCCTTCCATTTTACCATTTTACTCCAGCTCCATTTGCAGTTCAATCCCTTCTTTGTGCCCACCAATCAGATCCAAAGCTGAATTAGGAGCAACAAAATGAAGCAGCCACTAAATCTAGCAAAAAAAGGATTGCCTTGCAATAATATGAAAATTGTTTTTTTTTCCCTCACAGAGAATCTCTAGCTGTTCATGCATATCCCATTAGACTGAAAATTGCTGTCTGTAAATATGGTGAAACCCCTATCTTCTGAGCATCATTACATTAAGGAGAAAACCTTTTACTTCTCTTTGTGCTATATGTTGAACTTTATGATTTCCCAATTAAAACTGCTAACAGCAAAATGAGCCACTATTCCTTTGTGGACAGCTCTGCCGCTCTTTTTTCCTACAACCCCAAGAAAAATCTGAAAGCTAATGTGTGCAACTTTATTTTAAATTCTGTACTTTAATATCACAAAGAGGTCTGCAGTTCTACTTACTCTAAAAGCAGTTGCTTATGCATACACACAGGCACTATCTGCACTGTCTGCCAGCCTAAGATCTGCACTTGATATTAGTTCATTAGTTGGGATTTTTAATAGCTTGGCAGTTTTATAATATAAATAGTATGTAAATGATATAGAGCCACTTCAAAGTTTAACATTTAAAAATATAACTAGGCTGCAAAATAATGATTTCAATTGATTTTCTCCTCTAGTCACCTCCCTGACAATTACAGAGTTGATGAACTTTTGAGGGGGGGAAAAAAAAACTTTATTTGTACGACAGGCCATTATAATGATAAAAAAGTAATTACCCAGCCAAGGAGGCTTTAGCACATACTTTCCCAATCTCTAATTTTATATAAAGGCCCCTTCATTAGTTCAGAGTACAAATCTGTGCTGCTTCTCAGTAAAAAGAATGGGAACACCAGTTCAGCTACCATGTTTCCTAATTGCTCATGGACCAGTTCTACAAATTACACACATCTGTCTTTGCAAGTTACTGTAAATTCAAATATATATCACCCAGTGCTAGAAGTGACTGCACACCCATTATACGAGCTAGACTGAGCGCTAGAGTAACGCAGACCACAGGCTGCTACACAAGAACGGAGTGGATGGTTAACCCTGATTACTCCTCATCTTTTTTGCTTTTTTTGTTCTAGGTAAAAGGACTATGTTCTGGAGACAGACTTACTCGACTTCCTTTCATTTTCTAATTTCAACCATCGGCAAGCCAGGTCCTGCAACCTTGTGAGCAACGTGAACTCTCTCTCATGCAGACTCTCACAGTGATCTGTGTTTTCATGAAGTGCCCTGCACGAGTAGAGGTTACAGCACTACTTTCTGAGCTTTGTAAGGCTCTGAATGCCACAACATCTCTTCTGAGTCTGGTAGTCATTGAACTGCCATTTAAAGACACTTGGCTTCTTGCGATTCTTTTTACTGAATCAAAATCCCTTAGGCACAGGTGGGGTTGCCTTGTGGGAGGGGGATTGTATATTTGTGCGTATCCAAAAAAGCACTGAAGTGAGCATTCCTCTGTCAGCCAATAGTAGCAAAAAATGCAAAATCAGAACTAGACATCATATAGATTTAAAAATACAGTTCCATCTAACAATTTTGTTATTGCCCTTTGACAGCTCATTAGAAAATGAAAAACAATATACTTCACTACTGGAGTACACTCATGAGTGGAAAGAGTTGCTATCATAATTACATGGGCACGCACACACATACATATACAGATATGTATATATACGTAGATATGCATATACAGATGAATATATACAGGAGTGTAACTGAGTACCATTTCACTTGATAGCACACTCCCAGTTCTTCCTCCTCCTTTTAGGTTAGCAATCGCAGTATGCAGCTGCTAAGACAATGAAAATGCTTTTCCAGCTGCAGCATCTGGCTTTTTGGCAGACTCATTTAGTAGTTGTGTTGGCAGCTTTGGATTTGCCTCTGGGTCTATCATATGTTTATAAAGGCAATGGACTGTCAATCTACACTCATGTGTGTGCCTGTGTGTCTGTTTGTGTGTTTCTCATTCTCGTTTACAGCTGCCTTTTTGCCTGTATTTGTTCACAGGTAATATGCATAAAACCTAGAGAAAAAACAAACAACCCCCTTGCTACTCATTTAAGTGAAGTTATCTTTTAGCTGTACATGTAACTCTATTTCTTCAATTTTAGTCATCTTCTCTTCAATAAACATCCATTGCATTTGCATCAAAGATAATTCATCAGACAAATTCTCTCTGTTGTACAAGAAAACTGCACCTTTATATGTGTGTGTATACAAATCATTTCTTTGTGACTAAGACCCTTAACGCCGTGATATCATAATAAATGGAAGGGGACATTTTTCATGTTACAATAATAAATGAGATGTTAAAGGAATATCCGGATACGTGAGCATTTTATAACTACTGCTTGTTGCCTTGTGGCAGCTGTAAAGCAGGGCTCACTGAATTAGCTGGGATGTACTACTCCAGGGTGATGTTAATTATGCTACAGTGGTAAGCATTTTTTAAGTAGCTGCTTCACATTTCTACATCTTTAGGTATAACACACTGGCCAAGTCAGGGTTTAAACTGCATGCAAGTACCCCATCTGAAATTAATGCTCGGCTGGAACATATTCCAAAATGCTGCAAGCTGGATTAGGGGCAGGGAAAGAACTGAATCTTTGAATGATTGTGCTGTCTTGACTTTACATTTTAAACACTAAATAGGGAAACTCATTTGCACAATAACATATTATACATAAAACGTTATCTGTACAGAGATACAGGTACTAATTGGGCAAACAGGTTGTTGCTTTTTTTCATCACTGTAAAGACCACAGATAAAATGTAATATATGTTCCCTTTTTACTCAAAGTATTCATGAAAGAAAAGCGATCTTTCCAAAATTACAAGGGCATGAAGTATTACTGGCACAGTCTTAAAACTCCCTCCAAATTTTTTCAAAGCACAAACTGCAGCACAGGATACATAGTCCAAAATGAGCGCTGATTCATTTAGGCTACTTTCTTGTTACCAGTAAAAAAAGTTGGAAAAATATTGAAATCAAAAACACAAAATTATTTTTGAAAGCCATTTGCAGTAGAAAGTGATTTTCACAAACTCTTTTATTGATATAAAATAAATAGAGCCCTTACCCTTACATTTCAAGGCAGTTTTGCCTATAGAAATAAAATATGGATGGGTACAGGACGATAAAGTAGGCTTCATCGGTTTATATCTGAGAGTTGCCCCTTCCAGTAACTGAATACTATAAATCTCAATGTGAACTGAAAATCACAAAATGGCATTTAAATGCCATTACATGTTTTTGTAATTTCTTAATACCTTTAAAACAAAACAAGGCTCTATTTCCTACTTGAACCACTTGCAATAATATTTATATGTTAATTTTGATCATGTCTGTAAATATCTGTAGAAATCTTTAGGGATCACATAACAGTCCCACTGAAAGAAATTTTACATTTTAAAATTGGAGACCCTTTATGCAAATTTTTTTGCCTTTGGCCATTTCAGGAAGAAATGAAGGAACGGGAGGATATTATAGTTTTGCATAACACTGGCGAGATTGTTGTCATCTTTGATCTTACATCAATTAGTCAAGATCTGGAATGATCATAGGCAAAGAAATCTAAAATCTTCTCCCTAGCTGAACAAAAATGTGTCAAAGATTCTAACTCCATAAATTATTACATTATATCCTAAAGCAATAATAGTTCCTCTAGGTAGACTCTCTGGTCATCTGCTTTATACTGCGAATAGAATTTTATTACATTTTAGTTGTATATATAACAGTCTATATATATTTTAAACTGTTTTTCTCACCAGTAACAGTGATACCAAATTAATCTTTCATAGGCAATGCTGCACCGAAAAACTTAGGTCTTCTGCCAGATAATTCTGATTAATAAATTAGCCAAAAGATAGGGGAAGATATTCAAGTACACAGCCTGTTCAAGAAGCTCTCAATTAAACCAAAAAAAAGAAACTTGATAAAGTGTAAGCAGTCACAGGGTTTTGATATTATTCATATAAGTAGGTTCTGTGCTTTCTTCCTTTTCTTCCAATTCCTGGATCATTACCATCTCAAGCTAGAAGCTATATTTAACTTTTAAGGAATGTGACCTTTCCATTATGTGCAAAGAAGTAAAATTTTTGAACAGCACTGAACCACCAGTCCCAGCAAAGTTTTCCTTTTCCCTACAGGTAGCATGAAATGGAGCCAGAACGACAGGGCCCCATCTGAGCCATGCCCAGCTCCCCCAGTCCGCACAAACCCACTCTATCAATCATGGCAGGATAATGCATAGTGGCTGCACCTGTGACAAGAAATGATTGAGTGCTGAACACAGGCCCGGCTTCGCCCGTCGCTTTGTGCATTTGTATTTCTCCAGGGCCACTTTGAGAATTTTCAGAACTTGGGGGAAAAAATTCTCTCACGTTTCAGAAAATGTTGTAATCCAGTTTGATTATCAGACAGCGTGCAGATCTGAAAACGAACTGCAGGCTGGTGAGATCCCAAATTCTATCAAGGCAACATAACTATACAAAGTATAACGTTATTAAGGGGCAAGCAATTTAATCTGGGTGCAGTAAGTAAAGATTGCAAGTTTTTGCCATCCATTTCTTCTCCCTTATACCCAAGTATACATGTCAGATTTTCAGTTTATAATGACAGTAAGATATAAAAGAGCTAGCACTAAATACACTTGAGATCCCTGGAGCCACAAAACACTGAAAATGAATGATAGATCATTGTACATCTTTCTTCAAAGGTATCCTTTACATTGATAATTTTAAGAAAGAGTCATTTCCTCATTATTATTTTGGGGTAAAAAAGCTTTAAGTATCTGCAGTTAAAAGATTATGTTAATTTTCCTCTTTAAAAATTCATGTAAGCCAGAAATGTTGTCATGTCTACAGGAAATATTTTCTGATTTACTCTGTAGAGAGTGAGGTGTATTTTCTTTATTAAATCTATATAATAGTTAATAGTATAACTGGTCATATAAACCAAGATTCTTTTTTAATGGGATCGTATCATATAATGCAGATATTTGTTACGAAGCTTTGAAAAACTGCTATTTAACATAGCTAAAAACAAACTATGAGGCACCATAAAGACACCCATGCAAATTCCAAGTAAAAAAATCACACCAACTTCTAATATGATAGGAATGTTCTAATCTCTCTGAAAACAGACATACAAATATGAAATCCGTTTTCCTTTTGCGACGGTTCATTTTTTTAAGTCCCAGTATTGTTACATGGACAGGATGAAAAACTCTATTAAGAAGGGGGTGCTGGAGAACACAATCTTTTATTCTCTTAATATGCCTATGACATAAAATGATAAAATGCTCAGACAAATGCTTCCTATGATAAGTTTTTTGAAAGCAAAAATATATTTGCTTCTAAGAAGTTGCGCGGCCAGGTTTAGCAGCCAGTTACATGAGCCGGCGTTCATGTGAAAGCAGCAGTAACAGCTAATTATTTCCTTGAGTTTTCTCACTGTCTGGCATGTTTCACAGCTACCTCTTCTACAGCTTGGTCTCCCCCCCACCACCGTTAAATTACGTGTAAAGAACGTGAATGCCGATATTTTAAGTTTTGATGCTGGATGGGCCACGGTGCAAGGGAATACTGTTTCCGAAGCACAAAACTTTCTGCAGAGAAGCCAACAACAACAGCAACAACAGAAACCTTGACCAGCAAATCGCGCCAGGCCCTCGCTACCAAAAGCGTTTGGCGCTGCAGCGGTTTGCCTCAGCGAGCCCCGACGAAGCTGCAAAAACAAACGCGAGCCCCCTCCACCAACGCCCGCCCCACAGCGAGGTTTGCTCCGAGCGGGCGGCCCCACCGCCCTCCTCCCCTCGCTTTGCGGAGGGGGCGGCGGGAGGCGGCGGCCGCGCTGCCCCGCGCGCTGCCCCGCGCGCTGTCCGCGCACCGCCCCGCGCACCGCCCGCGGCCGCAGCGCCCCCGCCCGCGCTCTCTGCTAAGCGCAGGCGGCGGCAGGTTTCTCCCTGCGCGCTCGGCCAATATACGCCCTGCATCCTCCTCCTGCTCCCTCGGCCGCGGTCTGCCGCGGAGATCGCCCCGGCCCCGCCGCCGCCCCCGGAGCGCTGCGGGGGGCGCACGGACCCCCGGGGCCGGGTGGGGGGCCGCTGCCAGGCCGCCGAGCCCCTCCGCTTGCCCGTCCCTCGCACACGGCCAGGCCGGAGACTGCCCCCCCCCTTCACCTTCCCCCCCCACCTGGCCGCGCTGCCAAATCCATCATTAAGTTCAGAAAAAGCACCAGCGATTCCCCCCGCCCCCTCTCTGCTGGGAGGCTGCAAAGGGAAAAAGCAGCCCTCGCCGCTAGTTAGGAGACCCCCCCCCCCACCACCTCCAAAACTGGGGGGAGAGGGGGGGGAAACGGCGGGCTTCCCGAGTAGCCCTTCTTGGAGGAGCAGGCGGGCAGGCGGAGAGCCGGAGAGAGACGAACATCTGGGGATTGGACCATATGCTGAAGCTTTGTCTTGTCCTTCAAAGTTAGGCTGCCCTTGAAGTGATTTGTCAGGCGGCCTAGCTGTGACAGGGAGGACGTGCGGCAGGGGAAGGGGACGGGGCAGCGGGGAGGCCCGGCGCGGGCAGGGAGGTGAAGGAGAGGGGACGAGGCGCGGACGAACGCCGGGGAAGGGGCGGCAGCCGCTGGCAGGAGAGGAAAGGACAGAACAAGCGCGGGATGTTGGTTTTACCAGGAAAGGAGCGCAGGAGTGGGTAGGGATGAAGGAAACATAAGAGAGAGAAGAGAAAAAGGGCAAATAAATGAAAGGGGCGGAAGCAGGGGAGAAGCAAACCCTGGCAGGATACGGAGAGGAAGAGCAGGAGAGGGGAGGACGAGACAGGAAAGTAGAGCTGGTGCAGGAAGGGAAAAGCAAAGAGACAGAAAGGAGGAACGGTGTAGCAGCAGCGGCTGCTGCCGCTGCCTCCTTTTTCCCTCTTCCCTTTTGCCCGCCAAGTGCTGAACTGATTAGAGTGTAATTAAGGCCATAAAACCCTCGGCTTATCCACCTGTTTATTCACTAAAGTCGTGGGCTCATCAGGCAAATTAGCTGCTTCCAGGCTGCACGTTGGGCCTAGAGCTGGCCTGATTAATGAAGTTTATTGGGAGCTGTTAAAAGCATTAACTGAAGGAAATCTCGGCAATTCGTCATATTTAAGGGATGGAAATTAAATCTGCCCATGCAAATGAGGGGAGACTCCACAGCGGCTCCTTTCAGAGGTTACGAGGGTGAGGATGGGTCGAGGCTCTCGCAATGCAGCTCTCCCGCGGCCGGCTGGTGGCCCCCGCGCCCACACTGGTGGTGAGTTTGCTGGACATAAACAAAGGGAAGAAGGAGTTCCCCGGGGCTGGAGCTCCCGGCCCTGAGCCCTGGGTACGAGATTCAGGCCCACAATGAGGCAAGGCAGCCAGCCCTTGCCCTGCTGGGCTAGGGGTGCTCCGCCAGGCACGTCGCTGGGGGCTATAAAGCAGCTTCAATACGGTTGGGTTGTACCTCCCAAACATCTTCAGTTTGTTTCTACCTCAAAAGTTTTGCACTCTGAATCATGTTACATGGCTTTACTACCAGCACCTGTACGTCCACGTAACAGCTGAAACACAAAACGATTTCTAAGCAACAGTCCTAATAAACGTTCAAACTACAGTGAGTCGATGCTCTTGCTGACAAATACGTATGTATGAAATATATTAAGATGAGATGGTCTAACCAGTAGGAAACTGTATCCAGAGACGCACATACCTCAGTTTTAGAAGTGTTTTCTCCTGGAATGTCAATCTGATTTTATTTCTGAGATGAATTGCATTTTCATACCCTAAGCTTCATGAGCCACAGCATTTTTATATTCACAATTTATAATAAAAGAGAAATAACAAAAGGTCACAAGAAGGAGTGAATGTCCTGAGAAGAGGATAATGAGAAGAAAAGAAGGTCAAAGAAAGCAACTCTGCCTTGTTAGTCTTATTTAGTGTTTAGTTCACAATCTTACTAGGTGTACAATTTATTTATTTTTTAATGCTTTCATAGCAAAAGAAGAGACCATTTTCTTGTATTTCAAATAAAAGATATTTTTACACAAACACTCGGTTGTGAACATGGTGGAGAGGGAGGATGGAAGAGAGAGAGAGAGAGAGAGGTGTTCATAATTGATGTAATTCTTATTCTATGTGTTTCTCTGTCTAATTATTACAAAGCTAATTATTTGTTACAATTATTAGATTAACAATTTGCTAATCAGTTTTATTCTCCTTTGTAGAGCATTGCCAGCACAGTGAAATGCAAGGTGAGAACGCTGTCTAGCTGTTCAACAGAATTCCTTTTTCACTAGGTCCAAATTTGTTCAGCTACTTTGTGATTTACTACCTACATGGCGTATGCTGTATCATATCCTGTATAGCATCTTTGTTCCTATATTGATGATTTTCAAACTTTTTCAGTCAGGAGACTATTGCCCATAGCAAAGGAATCCTCCCTCCGATCATCTCCAATGCCTTTCCTAAAATGTTTCACTCATCAGACCACAGTGTGAGGGCAGGAGGAACCACCTATCTTCTCCAGACACACACACGCACGCACACACACACATGCACTGCTGCAAGTATAGTTCAGGCACAAAATAATACATTTTAAAAGACACATAACATCATTAGACAGAACATATAACTCAGCTGTTACAGACAGTAAATACATTTTTCACCTGCTACTTAAAATCGTCTTTTTAAGCAAACAAAAACCAATAAAAAACCTTCCTCAAAAAATGTATATTTGTATCTTTATATGTAAAGATAAGTGGTCAAGTATGTTTGTAACTCTGTGTGTAACACTCCAGTATAAGTTTTCTACCGGTATTTTTAGGGAAGAGAAAGTAAAGTGCTTCAGTGACAGAGCAGTGGATTATTATTTTTTTAACTGCAAGTTAGTAAAGCCTTTTCTAGAGAATTAAATGATGACAATATTTTCTATTTATGGATTTTAGTTGCAAAAAGGAAAAGAATAACTGTCATCTGCTCATTTGCGGCTGCCATTCATATTTTTTTAAACTGTCTAAGTGCATACTTTAAAAGCATCTTCTATATTAGCACAAGATAATGTAAATTTTGGCAAACAGAGTGCTTATATTTCAGGCAATATAAACATTTGGGGATTTGCACTGAATTAAGAACAGATCTGTCTGAGACACTACTAGTTCCAAATTAGCAGATTTCTTTTGAAGATCCCTTAAATGAAATTCAATGACTTGTGGAACATACTGCCAAAACACTTATTTTTCTTGATTACTGATTCCTTCAATAAATTGATTTGCCCCATTATGTGGAGTCTTTTAGTTCTGCCACTAATGGAATATGCTACTTTGGACTTTCCTCTCTCTGTTTCAGAAATAGAAGAATCCATTTAAAGTGAAGTATTAGGTCAATCACCAAAAACCTGTAAGCACACCAAAGCCAGATATTTTAGTTAGAGGATAATTTTTTAGAAGAAAGATATGATGTTGTGGTGAATGCCTATTTATAAATGACTTTAGGTGAAGTATGATAAAGCAATGCAGTGGTAAACTACTCTCCCTGCACCCCCAACAGTAGTGATTACTTGTATTATAGACTCCTCTTCATGGGCGATTATAACTTTGACTGGGATATTTTCTTTCACCGACATTTCATGTGTGAGTTCCCCTTCTGGAGGGCCTACACTTACATGGGTGTGCATAGGTGCACACTGCAAATTTGTTCAGAGATGTAATCCTACCTAAAATTTATCCCAGCTATTTTTATCCAACAGCAATTCAACTGTATTTCTATATTTAATTTTTGTAAGAAAGTCTGTGATTACCTACTCTGGCACAGGAAAAAAAAATCAGTTATTTAAAACTGTTCTCAGGACAGGTGTGCAGAGCTATATTCAATAACTTAACATGATAGTGAATTGTAGAATTCAGGTACCACAAACAGGCAAAATTCAGTACATTTTCAAAACAACAAAATAATCAGTCAATTTCTTCCTTTCATATCAATAATAATAGCATAGTGGCTAGTGTAACAATTATCCATGACATGACTGAACTCAAAATAATCTTTGTGAAAACACTGACATATTTGTAATTTTTCTTTCACATGCCTGAATTGGCAGCAGCAAAAAGAAGGTAAATTTGTTTCACAACAGAAAACTGCAGCATGGCACATTCAGAACTTGGTTTAGCCTTCCCAGATCAAGAACGGACTTACAGTCAGGGCCAAATTATTAGCTTTAACCGCATCGTGCAAAAGGTCCTCTAAATTATGAAGACCCTGCTCTGTCCTTGAATAGGTACATAAGACACAGTGACCTTAGTGGGAGGAGCATTAACCGCTTTTATGGTCAGAATTCAGTCCTAAGTGACCTTATGCTTTTCCGTGTAGTCTACTACTTAGGCATATCAAGGTTGGGAAAGGATACTATTTCACTGTAACTTAATTTTTTCTCGTCTCCTGATAGTTTACTAAACTATCAATAATGCAGTTTTTGTGGCTCAGTTAATTCTTCTACACTGTCTGCTTCCATTGCAGTCATATTTGAATCTTTTTTCTTATTAACTTTTTACAGCATGTTTTTCAGCTGTGGATAGAACCGCGATGTTAATGAATGACAATTATCTTTCTTACTTATCTGAGAACTTTAATGAAGCTTCATTAAAATTAACATGACATGATATTACTGGAGGAGCTGTACGAAACCCTTTTTCATTTATAACCTTTAAATTTTTTTATTAAATAGAAGTTATAACTTACTGTATTTTGCTGGGCAATAATTAGTGCATTCACTGGTTACTTTTTCCTCAACAGCTTCACAAAACTAAGGGGGAAAACACTACCGTGTCCTTTAAAGGGATCTACTGTATCTTAGCACTTAGTTAATCCCCTAGTCAAACACACTCAAGAAAATGAAAGCTGCATGTCACGTTGTCAGTGTGAGGAATTGGTTAAACACTTTTCATTTGATTCTGTTTTTCAGAAAAGACAATGCGTACGGGAAGAATGCAGCCTGTACAGTTTTATCTGGAATACCTGTAAATGTACCTATGCTTTTACATGCAGCATTGCCACTGACAGTCCAAAATTACAATTTGATTTATAATGAAAGCTTAGCATCTATGAGCATTTCATCTGAGATGCTAATTAACTATAGTAGGTGTATCTTAAAACTCCGTTTCAGAGGTAAATTTCTAAAGGGGTTAAAAAGCTATTTGAAACAAGATAGAGTGACAAATACATATAAACTGTTAGACAACTGCAGGTTGAACTTTTCGTCAAATATCATAAAGCCAGTTCATGATTTAAATATGTTTCCAGTTTAATATTTTTAGAATAAAAGTTAAGGTATTGTGATTTTGTTTAAACACACGAAATGATTTCTTCTCTTTCAATGCCATGTATTTCAAGGGGGGAACTAAGCCTTCTTAAAGTAAATCTAAATTGCAACAGCAGAAGTATTGTACTGTCATTTTAATGACAGCAGTAGACTTTAAGTATGGAATGAATCAATTATTGCAAGCGCAGCCCCTGTGTAAATCACTGATGGCAAACCAACCTCAGGATTATAAAATGAATCTTTGACAAGTATTCAAGGTTTCAGCATATTCTCAATAATGAGGATTAAGTACCTACTATCTGTGAAAGAAAAGTTTTATTCACTTACCAAAGAATATGTGAGTAATCATTAAGAGAGGTCAGATTAACTGAGGTACTTTTTTAAAAAGGGCATCCAGTACAACATCTGCTGGAAAATCAATGATAAATATGTCAATTTTTCAGAAAAAGGGAAAGATTAAGAGTAAGGCAGTGTAATGGAATGACTTAATGCTCTGTTTTTAAAGAATGGAGAGGAATTATAATGACATCATAAACTATCATTATGAAACTTTTTGACATTTTCATGTCAAGAAAAAGACTCTTCTTGAACCAAGAACAAATAGTGATTTCTGCTATCCATGGGTGATTCAGTCCGGTTCAAATAAATCCTGATTCCACACAGAAATATTATGTAAAAAAGACTCTGGACTGCACTGTTGTACATCATATTTTCTTATATTTAATATTTTCGCATTAAGAGAGAAATTGAATTTAAAGTTCTAATCATAGCTGAGCTTTGAAAATGGAAATGTTTTTAATTTGATTTTATGCAATATTCTGCAAAAATGCATATACTTTTGGAGAAGCCTTTATAGTAAATATTTTATAGCACTTTGCTGTATTTGCGAGTACCCAAACAATATTGTATTGTGTTTTTCTGTTTAACTTCTACAAAATAATGTGAAATTGAGAACCAGCGTTATCATAATTGTAGACCAACATCATTTCATGATAGAAAAAGGCATTGTGTTCTGTCATCATTTGTATTTTAATTATTAATGAAAGCCTTTGCTTTATCTGTCAGAATTTTTTATGAATGTCTTATGATATTTGCATACTCTTTGCCTTTTTATAGGGAGAGAATGTACAGGAGAATATATATTTATTTCCAATACATTGATATGTTTTATCCTGAAAGGTTTGCTTTTGAAAGCTTTAATAATTGATATCACACTGATGCAAAAATGCTTTATATTCATTGGGAAGAGGGAATCAAAAAAAAATTCTAAAAATAATGCTACACCTTATGATTTGATATTTCCCTAAAATAATGCAAAGCAAATCTGATTAAAAAAAAAAAAACTCTATTGCCTATAATAAAATAATGTACCTGTTTATCTGATTTGCTGCATTTCCCTTGCTTCATTTTTTTCCAAAATTGTATTTCTTTTATTTGTATTTGTGTACATTTCTTCCTGATTGTGACACAATACACTATGTCTTAGGCCCAGTATGGATGATTCGTAGTTCAATCTTTTCCTTCTGCACTAAACAATCAGTTATTATATCTAAATTTCATAAAACAGTGCATGGTTAGTTAAAATCATACATTTTGCAAAAGGAATAGGAATGTTAATTATTCTAATAGAAAAAAACACAATTGTGTAATTTTGCGATAACCACATTTTAGATTGCATCAAAAGTAAGTAGGTACATTTGTAAACTGTTAGATTTAGATAAAACGTGCATATTAGAAAGGAAAGCTATGAAATAGCTATATTTTTAATTGGTGAAAAAATATGAGAATAAGCATTTCTCTTACCAGCATTTCTGCAGATAAGAGACGTGTCTATTTTGATATTTGTTTACCTAAAACAGTTAAGTCGTCAAATGGAATTGATTTGGAGCTACATTTTACTGCTTCTCTCTGCCAAGTGTTATTATATTCCTTTTGTGCGTTTCAGTAGCGCTTTTTCTAAATGTCCATTTTTCGTGATGACTTTTAGGTAGTAGATTCAAATTACTGGCTGGTCACAGAAGCCAGCAGTTTACAAAGCCAGTGTTTCTAAGTAACCATTTGCAGTTAATTTACAAATGATCTTAAAGAGTTACAGCACATGTTTAGAAGCAAGCATGAAGTACTATGCTTAAAAGGCTTACAAGTAAGGCGTTTCATAGGAAACAAAACTGAAGGGATTTATGAAAATGTAAAAGCATAAACATTTGTTTCCATTGTGCAGATGGAGAAATGGAGTTTTGCAGTAAAAGTCTGGCATCTGGTGGTCCAGAGAAGAAATGGCAACACATTTCCGAAAAGAAACAAGGTGGTCACAGCCTGAACTAACTCATCCGCTTGTAATAAATTAATTATTTCCAACGTACTGCGTATGTAAGGACTCTTGCTTCTGAAGGACCCCTCGGTATTCATTGGCCTGGCTTGTTTTTTATTCTCATTCCAGAAGGTCTTGTTTCTTCCCAAAGACTGAAATAATTGTATATATTCAGAATTGTAACCCATTCTGAAAAGTCAGATAATGACTCTGACAACCCTCAACAGAGGACAGGGGATGAGATGTACCACCACTTCTCACAGAAAATGCTTGGAAGACTGGACAAGAAGTTTAGGAGAATTTTAGAAGACTGAGACACAAATGTGGCATTCTGGGAAAGGCAAATTTATTCCCCCTTCTATTCTATGATGTTGGACCATAATAACATGTCACCTCACAAACAAATTCATGACAGATCATTCATTTCCAACTTCCTTGAAGTGCACTGACTCAACAGACATTGTGAAGGTCTATATATTGAAGGAACATAAAGGAAGGCACATTCAGATCTTTGGAGTTTGCTTCTCTCTTGATCATGGTAATTTCTATAACTTTTCATATCTTTATTCCAATTAATTATCTTGCATTTGCTCTCATTTTCATTACTATCATCTAAAATATCCGCTACCTTTCTGGAGGATACCTACATTACTTTTCAATATCTATATATATATATAATCATTTGCAAGGTGTAACTGAGTTTGACTTTTGACAACGCTTTTATTATCACTGTACTTTTCGACTTGAAAGCCAAGGGTCATTTTGCCGATCTCTTCTCATTCCTTACATTTACAATTTTTTCCTAGTGCCTTTTCAAGGTTGTTATTTATCCGGTTGGAAAGGTTCTTCCCCTGAGCTGCAAAAGAGTTCTAGGTAGTACTAGAAACCTTGACATAATGACATTCCAGATCTCCTCCACCTCCAACTCCCTAAGCTCCCCTGCAGACTTGCTTTTTTTAGTCTACCTAAATAAAATGAAAGGACATTTAAGGATCACACAACCCAAGGTATTTATTAAATGCACTCCTCTAATAACACCCTGTTTAGGAAAAGCACAAGTCCGTTTCCTGTAGAAATCAAATATATCCAGGAAGCAAGAAGCAACAAGAAAGAATCTGAGAGGATCCTCATTTAACAGAACAAACATGGATAGCTACATATGCTTGTTATTTTGGAACACACTTTGATACCACATGGACAGGTGAAAGGAAAAGACCAGGCCGTGCAGTCCATCCCCATGGCTGACTGCTCCCACTGCAGCATGTGTAGTGTGAGGTCTGAGGGGGTGTGGGTGTGAAGGAAGACAGGCAGCAAGCCCATCACCAGCAATTCCCTCTCCAGGGAATGGCCCGTGATTGAATCCTGTCATGCTTCTTACCCAAGCCATGTTTTTAAACCAACTCTGAGAACGTGTTTGGATGCTTTAGAATAACTTAAAAGAAAACAAAACATTACAAGTAGTTAAATATTTCCATGTTGACTGTTTCCTCTACCTTGTACATTGTCCATTTAGCTTCTCAGGGAAGAATCATAACAGTTTAGGTACGTCAAGTACATAGGACCACTTTGAGAACAGTATAAATGAGTAACATTCAAATACAGCTCTTTCACTGAGCATAAAGAATAGTCTGACCTGTGCAACACTTCAAGGGACTTACAAGCTTGTGCCATGTTTGTGTTATAGAGAAGAAAAAAAAGGTAGTTTAGCATTATTTTTAAACAAGAATTTCTGGAGAATGTTTCAAATGGTCACATGCAGTCTGTAGAGGATTAGGCAAATGGTCATAGTCCTTTCGGTAAAGGGGAGTTTGGGCTTTTTGTCTGCACAGCACCATGGGACAGAATTGAGCTGATGAGACTGGTTTATTGATCAAGAAGAAAGAGAAACAGCAGACAATAATGCCAGCTCATGAGTAGCTCAGAGTGACATTTTTGACGAGACAGGCCAGCCAGAGGTTTCTGATTCCACCTATTCAACTTTACTACATCGTGGTAATGAGAATTCAACATCAGGACTTTCCATAAACTTGAAGAGCGATTCTCTGTTATTATTGCTTCGCAGATGAGGAAACTGAGCATGAGCACCTCAGAGTCGCTCAGAGCAGACGACAGAACTGGGGGATAAGCTTCCACAGCCCTGCTTCCTCAGCACGGATTTCAAGGCAATCCTTGCCACATTTGCTACAGGAACAGTTCCGTTTTTCTGTTCAGCTCTGCTTCTTTCCTTTCTTTCCCCTAAAACATCGTCACTCTTGCTTGTCAGATAGTCCTCTTCCGCAATTATAAGGCCTCCTCACTCTTGTCTCTTTCACTCCGCTTCCCATGATGTGTTTTTGCATCCAGCACATCACAGGGAACTTACTGGTTCTCAAGAACAAAAATTATCCATGCTATTTCAGCTCCATGCTTCCTCTGTAGCACTTCAACTACAAACACCTTTACGAATTAGGGAACAACAGAGGTGGAAGAGAAAAGCTTTAGGGTATACTTCAGTAGCAGGAAGGACACATTACTCACACATTTGGTTACCGTTGTAGCCCTGCTAGTGCAGGACTACTCTAGCCCCATGAGCAACCAAAGGAATGACCACAGCTCTGTACAGAGGACCATCACTAGAGATGCGACTACCTGGGGAGCCTATATTTTACTATGCACTTCACTATACCGCTCCCTATCAGGCTTTAAAGTCTTATTGAGAAACCTGTTGTAGACAAACACCCCTTCACAGCCAACAACATATCAGTAGCGAAAGAGCCAGGGTCTCTGCCATACAGCTATATTTCCCTTCTACCTCTAGTTGTTCCCTGCAGTGGAAAGAGGAAAAAAATTCCTTTCATAAGCTGAAAAGTTCTTCCTTGAGATACAGACATTGTATTAGTCATGTGTTCCTTTAACTATAGTCGTCTAAGTCAAGTTCTGCAGTAGAAAAGAGAGCTCTCTGGACCTGGAGCATGCTACTCCACGTGTACCCATAACTAGGATTATGCAGTACCCACAACTTCTGTTCAGACTAATACAGTTTACTAACATAAAACAAAAAAATCCTTTCGGCTATAACTGAAACACTCCAAAAAACTTCCTATAAAAGTCAGGAAAGCAGAAAACAGCCAATTCCCACACCCCCTTTCTCCATCACACAGGTGGGCAGGCGCCCTGTGACGCCTTCCTTTATACAGGTGTCATTTTAGAAAATCGTTACAAGAGCTAGCGCAGGAATAAATACGATTGATTAAATATGCAATTGATAGAATTTTATTGTTTGCTGCTGTTATGCTTGAAAAGAAGTGCATTTAAAAAAAATGAATGTTGTTTATAGGACAGTCTGCATATGCAAAAATGTATAATATCAAATGGGAACTACCTTGTAGTGGATGTTGTATCAGATAAATAAAATAGCTTATTAAATGAATAGATGGACTCTGCAACAAATTAGGACTGTGCCAGATCTTTGACAAAATACTAATTTTGTGAAAGGAACAGTCTTTTCTTTTTTTTAATTCAAGGGGCTTTCTATTAAGCATGCTATAAAGCAACAAGCATCAGTTTAGTGGTGTTCAATAAGCAATGGGATGTAAATGCCAACGTATAAAAATACTTCCACTGCATATCAAGATAAGTTAATGAATTGTGGGCTGATTTTCACCGCTCCTTTTTGCAAAAGATGTTTTCTAAAGCTGAATTGTGCTTGTTGTACAGACCAGCATAAATACTGAAGGTATCATGCAAACCATAAAGGCGGGGATCAAGTTGCATCTCTCTCTGCATTTGCAGGGCATGCCTGCCATTGTCAGTGTTGTCAGCTCTCATGGTCTCTTTGCTTTTTACTCTGAGCTTACCCCATCTCTTCTTTCATTAAAAAATGCAAAAGTTTCTGTCCTTGTGGATTTGCAAAGGGAAAATACAATCCCCAAAGGCTTAGAAACCAGACAGCAAATTAAAAGTGCCAACACTGATTATTCTTCTAGCTTCTATTATTTTAAAGGCCATCTCTTGTCTTCCAGGGCCTAATTCATGGCTTCTGAACTGTAAAGTTTAGCTATCCTTATGCCTGGCAAGCACCTGGAAAAGAAGCGTTTGCAACCTTGCTGTACATATAATTCTGTAAAATTAAAGCTGTTTATCTCAATAGCTGAAATATTCCTTACTGAAAATAAGCATTTCAACATTCAGAGGATGAATTGTGTTGGCTGAGAACAATGATCTGCGAAACAGCAAAAAAATCCATGTCTCTACAGTGTCCTAAATGGATCCACCTGAAGGAGTCCGACCCTGCACAAGGAAAGTGGGATGATAGCTCCTACTGGCATGTAGATGCCAGTCCTTTCATCTGACTCGATCTTTTCATTTCAGCTTAGCTATTCTTGCTGGAGACGGGGACTATAGACAAAGTCAGGAAGGAATTGAGACCCAGTTTGGCTAGAAGAGAGGAGGGTGATGACACAAGAGGTAAAACTGGAAAAACATCAACCTTTGCAACTAACTTTTCCTGAATCTTTTAATATTTTGCAGAAAATGGGGCTTTTGTGTTAAAAAGGTGCCTTTTTCTGCCTCAGCTGAAAAACTCCTGCCATTTGGCCAAATGTTAAGCCTGAGAAGTCACACCACTTTAACTGAGCAGCTAAAACTCCACAGGTTATTTCTTTGCTAAGTGAGTCACATGTAAACTTTGCAGGTTGCATACAGCACCCTCAAAAGGCAGTGCAGCCTGCTCCATCAGCCCAGGCCTATACAAATGAGGTGAGATGCTTCTTGTGCTGGCTGCACCAAGCTAGGTGAGAGCCAGGCACTAAAGCTGAGAACTTGCCTGTCTGGTACTTTAGTGATGTTGTTTCCTGGCACTGATTCAGCACATTAGAAGAAATCATCAGTCTGAAATGCTGAAGGAGCAAAAAAGCAGAAGCTGGATATGGGAAAAAAGGTAGATTGGGACAAGCATGTGATGGGAGTTCTCTAGTTTAGTTTTTTTAAGGATTGGAAAGTAAAGTAAGGGAAACTTGGACAAGCCATGAAGGAAAAGCAGGTGTTTAGAGGGAAAGCTGGGGCAAAGAGTAGTATATACCAGGTATTTCCCTCTAGCAGGTGTTAGGTCTATTCAAGGCAGTGTTGTAAAAAAAAGTCTGTTTTCTTTTAAATACTGGCCTCACAGGCAGAGCCAAGCTAATCTTTTTACCAGCCTCAGCAATAATATTTTGACTTGTAATCTCCACATTGATATGATTAATTGTTAAGCCAAATAAGAGGCTATGTGAAAAGAAATGCCATTTAACTGATTTGCCAAACTGAATATAGCATGGCCTGCTCATGTTTGCAATTAAACTTGGAAAGGGTTTATTAATGTGACCAGAAGCCTACAAGAAGAAAAGAAAATGTTTACGGGCAAAGGTCTTTCAGTGCTGTCTTAGCAAACTTGTTCTGCCTCTACTTCTGTTATATCATTTATCATGCTACTGAATAAGGTGCTTAAATCTGACTTTTCACCCATGGAAGGTAGTTGGGAGCAGAATCACCAACTGCTCCATAGCTGCAGCAGAAATCAACGGAGATGTGCTTCAGAGCTATAACGTGCTACTTAATATCAGGTACACTGAACAAATCAGAGCCTTGATATCAGAAACTTCTAAATCAAATCCCTCTGCGCCTCACTTCCCTTTCCACAAAATGGGGATGTAACAACCTCACCACACAATGAACATGTGACGATAAACTAACCCGGGTTTATAAAGTCAAATCGAAGTTGTGTATACTCACAGCATGGGGCCATACTCTGAAAACTGAGGATAAAAGAAATGTTAGAAACGTTAAGCAGCTGTTTTTTAAGTGAACATCATGTGGCCTCTTCAGTAAGGGAGACAAAAGTTTTGTAGAAAATACAGTTCATGATCATGTAATTCAAGTTTCTATTGAATGTGAGTGGGATGAAGTAACTGCCTTAGGTCCTAAGTTCTGACTGCTGGACCATGTATGGTTAGAAATATCATTTAACAGGTATGTTTCAGGTCTAGTGTCTGTGCATCTTAAGAATGAACACAAATAAATTAATAAGGGCTTCACATCTTTTGATGAATAACAGCAAACATCACAAAAATTGCCAGCTCTGGCCTCAATACTGTGCTTAGACTCTACTGCTACTGCCCTGTCCTGTGAGATCCAGTAACACAAGCACTTTATAATCAACTGAAAGTTTCTGTGGTTGTCATAAACACTTAGATAATCCGAGGAGTGGAAGTGCTTATATTATTTTACATGATTGTGGCATTAGTAGCACTTCTGTGGAAAATTCAGAACTCAGATCTTGTCAGACAAGGAAAAGAGTTGTTTTTTTTTTTTTTAATAACAAAAGGAAATAATCATAAAAGCCAATCCAAGGAAGTTCTAGTTAATGTTGAATTAAGAGAGTCAGTCGTAACATGATGGCATTTCAAGTGCGCCATCTCTTTCAGAAAACTTAGCCTTCCCTTGGACTGTGTGTGTCTCCTATCCACATACTGATGAAGAGCAGTCTGATATAAGTTATTAGATGCGATTAGATCACATCCCAAAATGATGTAGTAGCAGTAAATGTTCTCTAGTGTTGTATTAAAAGCTGAATGTTTTTTGGTAATGAGTCCATTCTTTTTAATTCTGCCACTTAAAAATTGTTTTTAAACATTTAATCAAACCACTATACGAAATTAACAAGTGCTGAACCAGAAAGAGAGCCTATTGATCACAGGTGATATATCCAGAAGCAATACACTGTTTACAGTAAGTTGTCTCTCAACTGAATGACGATTGAGTCATTTACAGGGAAAATCCTTCCAAATAAAAGTCTAATACTGTGATACTCCGTCTTCCTGATGGAAACCCATTGCCGAGATTGAGTTTTGTAAAGCACTTCACACAAATTTTATTGAAACTACTGTACAGTTCTTTATGTGAAGGACATGGAAGCACATAAAGTATTGTGCAGTAAATTTTGTAACGAAGGGCCACAAACGGCTTGTTAAAGATCCCTGTGTGGATGTCAAGTTTAACAGCAGGTATTGCTAGCCTAATGTATTTTTTTAGTAGTTTTTGGTCAAACAAAATATTGTCAGGAGGAATTGTCCTCAGATAAATGACTTCATATGTTAGTCTAAGAATAGCATCTTGGCTGAACATGTGATTTGGCTTCTCTCTCTTAAAAGGTTTATCACCTAGCTGTGAGCTGACCAGCTCAGCAACCTGAATTTGTACAAAGTCCCATTCTATAAATTGAGAACTTGATCTAAGCAAATAATTTGCAGTGAATAATTTATCTACTGTGGTTAAACTCTTTTTCTGCAGCCCTTTGAGCAGACCACGAGTTCTTGCGTTTATTCATTATTCAGAATTATTCTGTGGGTTCGCTGGAAAACTCCTATGTAGATTTGGCATCTGTTTGTTGAAGAGTTTAGGATAGTTAAGACTACTCAGAGAAGCTGTGAGGTTTTGATGCTGATCTTTGGTTTCCAATTAAATGTTCATTTTTCAAAATTAATATCAGATACACAGCTAAACAGGTAGCTTGGAAATGTACTTTCATCAAATCAGTCAATACAACTCTTATTTGTGAAGTTCTTGAAGCGCAAACATTAAAGAGAGCATCTATCTATCTAATTTATCATTAAAGTATCTAAATCTGTATAAAATTAAGGCACATGATAAACTAGACAAAACACTCATTTTTAGAATCCAAGCGAATATTTTTGCAGCATTTTCTGCAACTGAATTAAGCATCTCCTGTAGATTGTTATCAGCTTTGGCAACACTGGAAGTTACTAAAAGCTTGCACTACTGAAAGCTGTATGCAAAAAAAACGCATCCAACAAGATTTAAATTACTGTAAGGTGCATTTCTTAACACATTGTTGAATTTAGTGTTCATGATGGATGTTTGACTAATTTCCCAAATAATTAAAATCTCCTTTAACGGAACTGTTTCAGCATGAAGGTATATCAATGCAAATCTGTGTCTGCTTAGGAGAACAGCATCAGGAACCACGGCATTTGAAGTTATTATTCTTTTTGCTGTGGCCACCAATTCATGATGATTGATATTTTTTTTTCTCTGTTTTTTGTTAACTGAACTACAGCTATTGACTAAATTCACACAGGCCATCAAAAAGCTGCACAGGAGAACTCACCAACCAATACTGATCTGGATACATGTAAGACAGTGATAAATATCCAGAAAAATTTGTAAGGCTTTGATATTAATCCTTAACACTGGTCCTCCGATCTAACTTGTTTCCTAGATACAGCTAGACCAAATAAACTGAAAAAAGGGTCATTTTAAAGGCGTTTAGAATGTTTGTATTGTAGACCTAATTTGTGAAAGAAAAGCGGCAGTTTTAGCTTGGTAAATGCTCAGAAAGGAGCCTCTTGGTGCAGTATTGCTCACAGTGCTGTTCTGAGCGCGTTTATGTGTGGGCACACACAGACGCAAGCACACACGCTGTACTTTTAACTGTTAAGCTGTCAGAAACATTTGTTGAGAGATCATGTACAGCTCCTCCACTCCAGTTTGACACTAAAAACAGCTCAGAGCCCATTGGATTCTTCATCAATCACCCTGATCATGGCTGCTATACGGGCAGAGGATTTAAGAGAGCTGATCTGCCCTGTCACTCTGGGGCGATGGATAAACATGCTAGTTTTTTTTTCTTAAAGCCTTCCTTTGGCCCACCTGGCATCAATCAACGGAAACGACAAAACCACGGACAGAACGGACAACTGCCAGCAGATGAGTGGTTTAATTTTTTTGTTGCTGAACTTCCATACTGTGGTAGAAAAAAGGGCCGCGCATGAAACCAAAGCCTCAGAGCTTACACCGAGGAGAGAATCAAAGGACCTGGGAAATTCAAGTCGAGAAACCGTTGTGAGTAAGTGAAACAGACATGAGCGGAAAGAGAGAGATAAAGTAAATAGGAGATTATTCTTTGATAATAGAACAACGGTATCCAAGCAGCGATAACAAAATACTCCAGCATGCAACGTAAGTGCAAAAATTCTGTTAGTGTTTTCGGGAGGCAAGGTGAAAGATTACAGGAGGACCACGAGCAAGATTGCTGTAATTGTCCTTGGGGATCTCCAGTGAGTCTCTGAAGGCTCTGCACCTTTGAGGTCGTATCTCTATTTGAATGTAGAGGTGCCTTATTTTGTCTTTTACATCAGTGAATATGATTAAACTCCTGCTGTTGTGCTAAATTTCAAAGATTGTAAAAAGTCAGGGGAATTAAAAAGGTCACTGCAGTATTTCATTTCAATAGCAAATCTGTGGAATAATGTTGTACAAGCACATAGGAAACTGCTTTGAAAAGAGAACTTGTCGCTGAATTAGTTCTAGTGAAAAATCGCGTACATTCAGAAAAGTGGAATTCTGTTTTCTAAATGCATAATTAGAAATAGACAGATGCACAAAGAATATCTCCTTTCCAACATAAAAGTGTAGAAAAGATGTAGAATCGCCAAATACTTGTATAATATATACATTTTGTAAACATACATTTAAAATTAGTCAATTCTACTTCCATATGATATGATAAATCCTTTCTCTAGAAAGATCCATTCCACATCTGTGCAGATAGAGAAGAATAGATCCATCTGAAACTGCAGACAGCAGATAAATGTGTTGTGCCTATTTGAAGAAAAAGAAGTGCACTTCTGAACTTTAAACAAGGTTCTTTGCATTCTTTGTGTATATATATTTTTTTCAGTTAAGAGTGTATTACGAGAGGTATCTCTCTTTACAAAATGCTGATCAAGATAATTTCTGCCAGTTCATTAATCCGGCTAATCCCAGTACAAATGGATTTCTGCAAATAATACAGCTTCCCTTCAGGGACGGAAAAACTATGCTTCCAGTAGTGAACATCAGGATTGTGGACTTGTCTGAGGATTACAGGATAGATGCCCTAATTGAATATTGTGCATAAACATGTGCTCTATTATGTCACATGAGAAGTTTCAGGCATATGTAAAATTTGAAGGAAATTTATCAGTTTATTTAGGTGCTCGGCTAAACTAAAACCAAAGGATACAACTCTCTTGAGTATATTTAAAACAGCTGGCACTTTTAACCCTTTCTACGTAAATACAGACTATATCAAATCTAATTACAGTTGTGAAGCTTGGAAATACCAGAATTAAAAATCCCTTCAGCAACCCAAAGATACAGTTGCAGGAAACATCTCGCTTGGCTTTTTATTTGATCTTGTTCAGAGTGGCTGGATCACCAGGGAATTTTGCTGTTAACTTTTAAGAATTTATACTATGTGTTAAAAGTTGGTTCTAGTTGGTTTTAACAGGCTTACAAATTGTCTCACTTGAACGATAGAAGGTAAGCCCCTTAAACAAAGGCCATCTCCTTGCCAGATTTCAATCACTCATGCCAAAGTGTGAGAATATGAAATTCTTCTGAAGATGAGATCTCCAGAATTTTTAGCAGAGGCAAAACACTTTTCTCTAGCAGGAGTCTCAGTTAAAATTTACTGTGTGTGTAAGAGGTGAAAATATGTAGATTATAAATTTAAGGTAATAGGCAATCACAGAAACGAATGGGGCCTATGAGGAAGATAGATGAAGTATTAAGAAATATGTCATTTTCTGTCTTTGAAAGTCAATACTCCTCTGATCACTAAATTCATTAAAGAATGTTTTTGTTTTAGTTTTTTTTCACGGATAGGGAAGCATTTCAGACTTGTCCAGCAGATGGGAAAATAGAGAAACAGAAGAAGAATGCTTAGCAGGCTGCATCAAGCACAGAAAAAATGCAACCTTATTATCTTTTCTGCACATCACCTCTACACTTTGATGACAGTGGACACAGAACTGATGCTATCAGACCTCACAGAATAAATTAATGCTATGGAACACACACTGATATGAAACAAAAGGAAAGTAAATTAATCTTCTAGCACAAAAAGGGGTGAAGTAGAATGCTTAAAATAAGAAGTGATCTAACCTCCACTCTTCTTTTCCCAAAGCAAACTTGAATGTTTTATGTTTTTTCAGGTTATAACATCTCTCTCACTGTCTCCGCTCTGCTTGCCCGGAGCAGTATTGGTATAAGAGGGAACATACGCAGTACAGAGAGCCTGCTTTCCTCAGTGCCGAATTCAGCCTTCCGTCATTTGAAAACTAAATTTTCTTCTTGCTTTTTACCTGTCCCAGCACAGATGACTCAAGTGCCATTTTCTGTGGCGTCCCCAAACAGCATTGTCTAACAAGTTTAGATAATTGTGTGGCACTTTCAGACATTTAGGAGAAAGTGTCCTTGAGAGCACTGGTGTATTTTGGCTGGGCAGTATACACAGATGCATATAGACAGGTGTAATTTTGCTCTGCCTGTGCTCCTAAGTGGCTGGATGCAAGCCAGTTCTCGTCTGGAAGCCTTGCAGTCACCGCGCTGTAGGGCAGAGCCCAAGCAACTCACACTGCCTCTTCGTTTGCGTACACCCTCAGCTCTTGGCACTTGCTATCCGAAGGCCTCCAGGAGCATTTCAAAAGCGCACACGCTCAATTTTACAAAACACAAAGCCCAGGAAGGGTTTATTTTCTGCCATGCTGAGCCAAGCTTGACCACCTGGGCTATCTGCTCGTGAGCTGGGTGCTCTGCGAGCTGCAGAGCTACAGTGGGTTTGACTCCCAGAGGTGGTAGAGCCATCTCAGTGTGGTGCCTTTCCCTCGGTTACTTGCCTCTGGTGCAGCTATGTGCTGTGAGAGATACCTCCTCCAGGACAGGAGTCAGCCTGCCCTGAGCTAGCCCAGGGATGGCTGTGTGGCACGGCGTTCCCTAGCACCAAGGTTCATCCGTGTAGAGTGTCCCTCCAGCACGCTTTTGGCAACACTATGTCTCCAGGCATGGATCCCAGTGCTGCTTCCTTAAAGCATGCTGCACCCGTGCACAGATACCCACACTTCAAAGGGATGAACCGAAGCTCCCAAAGCTTGGTTGGCGTCTCAAATAGTAAGCTTAAACCATGTAAGCCACCATTAGTGGCTTAAACCATGAACTGTCAGAAAAATGGTTAGTAAAAAACCAGCATCTTCACGTCCAGTGACACACAGTTTCATCAAAATGTCCTATTTCACCTGGTATAGAACGGTAACCTTCCTGGGGAATTCTCACTCTGGCTTAGAAAAGGCCCCAGTAGCGCTGGTACTGCCAAGATGCAGCACTTTTTTTTTTTTTAACTGCACTACTGCTGTCACTTAATAATACAGCGATCTGACCATACTTTAAAATGGAACCAGAGAGTCTATAGTGGCAGGGGCATACCGTTTTTATCTGTCCCTTGTCAAATTCTGTTATATGAAGTCATATCTGGAGGAGTCCTTTAGCTTCATAAGCTAACTAATGGATGTGCTCAGCATGTTTTCCCACTTCACTGTTCATCTATACCTACAGCCTCTTAGTAGAGTAAATCTCTAGAACAACATTTGCATTAATAATTCTGAACTTTGAGATATTCTACTGTTAAATTGTTTTCCAAACAAGACCAGGCCATTTGCTCCTTATTTTCCATCTTATTTCTTACTTGGTTTTCATACCATAATGAGGCTTTACCTCTCACATTTACATAACCGACCTGCCTTAATAAGTTCATGGAAGGGGCTTCACTGACTCTTTTGAAACACTAAATAAACCTAGTAAAATCCAACATCAAACCCTTATAATTATGGTAAAAAGCATGTTAAGTTCAGGTTTGTGAAAGCTATTGAGAAAATCAAGAGAAAAATCAATGCTAAAATCTTGCTTTTATGCATTTTACTTGTAATTGGGTCATTAGAAGTAGTAGCAGAAGAACTGAGAATTGTACAAGATTATTCTGCACAGACAGCAATATCCAAGACTTGAAATAGCATCTTCACCTTGAACGTAGGGAAGACTGTTGAAATACTGAAGTATTTTGCTGGAGGACCCCAAAATGAAAACTGAGGTCAGACGGTAAATTTTCAAAGGAGAGAGAAAATGTTATATTTAGGCTAGTTTTATAGCATGGCTCTGCATTTCTGAATTCAAAATAATTTTCTGTGAATATTCTTCAAGTTGGCCCTTAAATATATGTTTTTGAGAACATTCCTAGCGTCAACTCCAATTTAGAAAATTTGTGAAAAGCATAAAAAAGGAAATAAACACAGACAAGGAAAATTATAGTGAACATTCAAGCAGAAATTTAAGACCATATTCCATTTCTAAAAATAAGCAATTGATAAGACTTAGTATCTCAGATTTTACTTTTTGGTATTAAAAGGTTCCTTGAAATAAGAAAATGGTTCCAATTTATTGTATGCATCCTGAAGAGGACACGAAAGCAATAATTTCTGGAATGTACATATTTTGCCTGAATTTTTTTCTCAAGTTATTCTTTTCAAAATTGTAAAGTAAAGTTCATTTAAACTGTTGCTACTGAACACTCTTAAGTCATCTCAGAATAGTTAAAGCCTTATTCTATCGCTATGATTAGCTCTTTGTCACTCCTCAGCGAACAATCATACTGCTGACACCAACAGGTATTCTTAATCAGTGAAATTCACTACTGGTCAAGCAGCGAATGGTCAAGTCCATATAAAGTACATATAAAGTCCACATTTTTCTATCTATAGTAGCTGCAAAGCCCTGAGCAGGCCTTAACCACAATGTGAATTTTAACAGCTGCAAACTGAGACCTAACACATTTATTTTCCAATAATCCCTGGGTATCTCTGTTTCCCAATGGGCTACTAATCTGAGGAGCAGATAGGCATCTTGCCCAAGGCCAAGAAGCAAGCCAATGGTAAACGTGGCGAAAGGACCTCTACCATTTTGTTTCGTGGGTCTGTATTTTAACACCCAGATCACCTTCCACTTATTTCAACAGCGGTGAAGAGCTACTCAGATCTAATTTGAGATAGGGTAAGACTTTAAGAGCATGACCACGTTAAGAACCTCTATTTTCTTTGTTATACTGTAATTTCAGGGGCACAGTGCTCCTTCAGTGGTTTATATTTTAGAAATGTAACTGATATAAAATTAAACCTTTTAAACCTTATTGTTTAAAACATTGGTGTTTCCTGGGTATTAGCCCAGAACATTTGCTTATTTAAAAAATTTCATACAGCATAGTTGCATGAAAATGGAATAACCTAGCTCCCACAGTGATTGACTCAGCATCTTCTTAATCATTGCAATGTGTACCATTGATTCATTATTCAGCTGTAGCAATGTGAGGTGTTTTGCCTATGGCAGCGTTAAATACGCAGTGAGTACATGAGCACTTAGTGAGATAAGATATATTCAGTTTATAACATTTTATCATGATAAAGAAAGCTCTAAAATGACATTATTTGACACATAAGATGTGGCAAAAAGTTGAGATACAACAGCCATCATTATAAATGTTTATAGACATAACTAAAGTCTTATCCAAAGTTCATCCTGTTAAAGGACATGTTTTATGTTGTACAATTCCTCTTAGAATATCAATCTAATAAGCACCAAATGAGGCTGAAGACAATGCTGTTATAAAAAATGGAGAAAAATGATTAAAATGTGATAATTATACTGACAGCTTATATGCTCAGTCTAATCAACCAAGCTTCCAATTTGTCATAATGTACACTCACTCATACATTATTGCTTAATTATAGCAACACTTCTATTTCAAAAGGCTGTCAATCATGCAAATGCCCATCATTTTTCTTTATCTGCATTTAAGAGATATATTTTTAGTTCAGAACCAAAGCCCACTGTGAAACTGATTTAACCCTAGCTCTTTCTTTTGTTTGCCATTCTCATCCCTGTTTGTTCTGTGTTTGCTGTCCGTGGTAGTTTATGCCGTGTGATCTGTTGCTTTTAAAATCATTTGGTGCTGAAGAGGTTTTTGAATCTTACCTCCTTTCCTGAACTATTGTCTCAATGATCTATGTATTCTTGGGAGTTGCAGACACAAGCTTGAACTACTCATATATGATGTGGCTGAAATTATCAGGCAATCTTTTCCTCTGTTCTGGATTTTTCTTCTTAGTCCTGCAGGAATGGGAAGAGAACAGCGAACATTGCCATGCTGGGATGAGTAGCCCTGCCAAAATCAGTGGAGCTGGTTGCGTGTAACTGAACTGGAAAAGTGTGACTAGATGTTCTTAACAGACACACACATATCGAAATATGCATTCTGATGCACTTTTCACCCTCAGTTGCTCTTATTCTGTTCCTTTTGGCTTGAGCTCTTTCATTACACATCTTCAAGAACTACCGCTCTGTTCTGTCCCCCGTCTTCTCCACCTCCCTGCTCAAGAGCGCAGAGTGGACAGGAATTCTGGCACTTCATGAGAGCACAGAGCAGCACAGCAGCAGCAATGCTTAACAGGACGTGTCACCAGTGGTAACAAACAGAAGACTTACGGCAAGAAAGCTGGCAGAATTGCTAAAATATATCAGGACTATTAAGGCAATAAAGGAAGCTGTATTGTACTGTTAATGCGCAATCTTTTGCTAGTAAACAGGAGAAGTGCTCTAATGTGACATTCCTTCAGACTCTGAGGGTTAAAGCCACTAACTTACATTTTGCCATCCGCCCAAATTAGATCTCAAACACTATATACAGTGAGAGTACAAGGAATTAAAGATGTAACAAGTTCTGTGGTTCTATAACGACGATAACGTTGAGCGCATATAGCTTGTGGCAATCATCATGCCAGCCTCTGTGAGACTTTTCAACCAACCGGAGAAAGAACTTTGGAGCGAAGTTCACGCAGGCAGAATGCTATCACTTACGTTTGTCGAAATGCTGAGACATTGAAAGCATAGTATTTCTGGTGGGATTAATTTCTGTTTTGATTTAATTGATGTTTCCTCCTTGCACAAACCTTTGTTTCAAATTTCACAGTAATATCTTAGTCTAAATTTCAGTTTGATAATATGGAGATGAACCCTATGTGAGGCAGCAGGTGCCTATTGCAGTAGCTGGAGGGGAACAGCAAGCTTTATCTACTCAGGCAAGTTAACTACAGAGGCAGCGACATGACAGCCTGGCAGGAATTAACCCCTTGTTCTAGGCAGCCACTTCCCTGGCATCATGTACCATATCTCCGATCTCCTTGCTGCTTTCCCTTGTCAAGAATCCACAAGAAGCAATGAGCTTTCCAAGAGCCAAATGCCACTACGGTAATATCTGGAAACTCAAACTGCCATGCACCAAATGCTTGTCTCACTTTGCAGCGAAATAGGACCAAGCAGTCCTATGCACACCACATATAAGTGTATACCATTTATATATGTGCATATATGTGTGTGTGTATGTGTGTGTATGTGTGTGTGCGTGTAATCGATAACTGCTGCATACTACATTATTCAATTTAACTTTTTTTACTCTTATAAATTCTATGAAACTATTTCACCATTAAAAATCTAGTAAGTTCTTACATATATGAAATATATAAACAAATTTCATATGTGTGTTAGATCAAAAATAAAAATATCTCTAAATTACTAATTCAAAATAATAGCTCCAGGTAGCAAAGGAATTAAAAAGAAAAAATAAGAACGTGGCATTTGGCTATGAAAATTGTGAAGTTATTCTTTGAATGTTGGCTCAGGAAAATCTCAACACATTCCTGGTAAATGAGGCATGAAGCATAGTGTTAAAAATATGGTGTCCAGGAGATAGTACTGCCTAATATTTTATCTTAATGGCAATATATAGTACTTTAAAAAGCTTGAACTTTAAATCAAACACTTTGGAGAGGACGTGGCCAATCTATTAATTTTTCTAATATAAATTAGTATCAACATAAAGATGAGATAGTAAGCCATTTTTGGAAATTTACTTGTTTGAAGTATCTTATGACAATAGCAGTGTGGTTTATCCTCTAATTAGTGGTCAGACAATAGAAATGGTCTTCCTATATTAACTCCATTGCTCCAAAGCTTGACATTCCTTCAATGGAGTCATTTATGTCTTGTGGGGTCAAGATAGTCCCTGGTAAATGTACTCGTAAAGGATGCATTACTTTTGATTCAGTGCAATTATGTGAGTGTCAGGACTTTATTACTCATCATGTTTATAGAAACTGTAGCAGAAACTCAAAAAAAGGACATTATACTATCCCTTTGAAAATTTTCTTATTTCTAAATAAACAGAATGGCAAAATCCATTTGGTTCATGCTTATTGTTTATTCTGAAGAAAATTCTCTTCCCTTCTTGCCCTTCTTTCTTCCTCTAAAAGGTATCTACAACATAGACATTTCTCCTAGAACAAAGTGTTACCTAAGTTTCATTTATCTCAAGCAAAATCAAAAATTAGTTAGATTTTTTTTTAAGAGAGAAAAATTTCCAAATGAGTTTCTCCCACTTTTATTTATTAAGAAAGTAGTCTTAACACGGCTGATTCGTAAAATCCTTCCAATACAATTCTTCCAACCCTTGCAAGAAAGTGCAAGCTCTTCATCTCTTGTGATATAGCTTCAAAATTTTGCTAAGACCATAGAAAGCTAGTCTTACAAATTTGTCATTTATACCAATGCAAAGTTCTCATGACTGACTGGTTTGCTTACTTTTGAGAAGACCACTTGTACATCCATTTGAAAAGGAAACTACCAGGTCTTTTCTCTTGACTTTAGCTGGATTCCTGCACAAGTTGTGAGGCAGATATAGTGACAAGTCTTTCCTAAACTCACAGCTCAGTGTGCAGACGAGGGATACACTGTGTGGGTTGGAGTTTCTGCAAGGATTCTTTACTTGAAGAGCCTTGTGCCATTTTTCTGGTCAATACTCCTTATTTCCACTTAACAGAGTTAGCAGTTTAAAGAAATACTCTAAACCTGGCAATTTGGAGCTTGATTTTATGCTGCTAGCTACATGTACCAACTGTTGCTGCCACTTCAATGTTGAGCATTTCTCCTGAGTCTTCTAGTTAGTCCATATGATTGAAGGAAGGTTGGTTACTTCTGTTTGGCTTTACCACACGTGAAAAAGCAAGCAAACAACAGTCCTTTCAGAAAGGTGGCTATAGCTTAGAATTGACAAGTAGATCGAACTGAATTAATATTTTTATATATTGAATTATATTTTCACCAATCATTCTTTTTGAAAATACCTTGTGAAAGTGTTTGGTAGTTCTACCTACCATCCTGTCTCCTAGGTAGTTTTCTTTTTGCTCAGCCTTTGCAATCTTCCCTAAAGAATTCTTCCTTTGTCTAGAATATGGGTATATAAAGGTGCATAATTTGGAAGTCTGGTACATAGCTCTCTAAACAAAGACTTCTAGCTAGTTGGCTGATAGCAGGAAGATGACACACTTCTTGTTGCCTGTAGTAGGCATGTGCCTTCACCCTGCTTACCTCCTCTTTTTCATTTCTAAAACAGAAATTGCTTGCTGGCATAGTTTGCTTTTTCCATAACCTAGCTTATCAAATGAAGGAAAGCTTTCAGCTGAATTTAAGGGCTTCTTGCCATCAACATGTAGAATAGTCATTGTTTCAAGTGACACAGTGTCAGCATCCTGGGAAGCAGTCAGAAGCCATGTCTAGTCTCTCTCGGTGGCCGTTGCTCAGGATTGACAGCAAAAGGCATTCGCTTGCACCACGGGGGCTCAATATGATCTGTTTACCCAAGACCTCTCTCAAGGCTCTGTGCTATGCTTTTGTCCTAACATATTTCATTGGAAATTTCAAAAAACCTGTCTCATAAGTTTGATGCAGCTAAAGTCCTTTGATAACACAAACAGAAATTTTACACGGGTTTCTTACTTTTCTCTGCTTGTTCAGACTATCTCAGCTCCTATATGCATTTTTTTATAAAGTAGCTCCTGTGTTTTCCTCCAGTTCTTTTTTTCTGAGTATAGTTGAAGTGAGAGCTTTTCCAACCTTCCTTTTTACCAGACAGTAACAAAACAGGACTGCCCTTGCTATGTAGAAATAGCCTACTTAGCTCACTGAGCACTGTCCCTGCCATTTTAGGTTTTCCCTCAGTCTTTTGGAAATGAGCTATCATGTTTTATTCCAAAACTAGCAAAACAGGTGCAAATCTTGTCCTTAAAAGGCTAGTCTAATCTATTTCAGAGGAATATGCTGGATCACTGAAATAAGAGATGTTGGTAATATTTTATTGACAAACTTGCCCAGGACCTAACTCAGGCCAGCGGCATTTGCCCATGATATTCGTTAGGACTAATTTAGCTTGCAAAGAATAATCAGGACCATATTTAGTTTATGCATCCTTAGAATTTATGGCTTCCCGTATAATCCTTAAAGTAGCCCAATATAAGGCTTCCTCACACTGGATATGATAAGAAGCAAGCGTGAGACTCTTTTTCAATATAACCATCTAATAGATGTAGTGAATCATGTTATTTAGATACATGCAGATAAGTATGATTTGAATTTTAGAAGAAAAATCAGTCATAGCAAAGTAATAGAAAGAGCATAATTCTAGAATTAAAGAAAAACTTGTACAATTCCTTTCCCCTGGGAATTTTTGTCTACTATTTGACCAAATAAGGAGAAGTCCAGTTCACCGGAGAACACCCACCAGATTTATTCCAGCAAAGTCCAAATGGAAAATTCTCAGAGGATAACAAAAGAAAGTGGGCCTAAGGACACACATGTGACCTTGACTCTGCCTGTGGCTTGTAGCATGTAGTTGCTACGTGTGATTCTTGCTGAGAGAGGAAAACAGGGTTGTGCACTGTCCTAAGGGAATATGTGTGCTGTTTATATATGGTGCTGAAAGGCAAGAGGGTGAAGTACAGCTTGTGAAGTGCTAGGGAGGATATGAAATGATTGAAGATGTGTGTCCTCATGTGTGTAATAGCCTCGGTTGGGTTGAGGGACTGGGTGGGGGGAGGGAAAGAATTAAAGAATAGGAAGGCATTCCTAATAGGTTGTCTATTTTCTCTTCAGCAATCAACAAGACTAGAAGAGCTCCATCCTTTCCATTATGTTTTGACATATTTTC